>NC_046165.1:37955834-38258677 GCF_011064425.1 Rattus rattus
AAATACAACTTTTCACATTCTCCACTACTGCTCTCAGGCAGCTGATGAGGAGAAAAAAAAACATGCACACAACTCTGGTGGTTGGAAATTAATGACTATAACCCTCAAGAGGCTTTCCACAATGCCTAGGAATCCGACAACACTTCTGTAGTCAGTGCATGCTCCTACTTTCTTCAATAAATATTTCACACTTATTCTTCCCTCCTATCGCCATCAACACCCTTACCCAGGTTACTACTGTTTCCCACCCTCTCTCGCACCTCCCTCTCATTTAGTAGCACGCTCATTACTGCTTGTTTCCACCAGAGAAATAGGTGCAATTTATTGGTTGTTGCACATCTGTTTTCTGTTAATTCTACCTTATTCCATTTCCCATCCCACCCCTGTTAACAAAGGAAGAATGATTTCTGGTCCTACTATGATCAACCCCTCCCCTTGAGTACTGGACCTCATAGCCCTCTTGCTTAGCCAGACACAATACCTCTGGTTTTAACTCTTTTCAGAGGCAGCTCATCTATTTCCTTCCTTTTACTGGAAAAGTCCCATCCACATACACACGTTAAAATACCTCCAATGTAAATAACAAAATCAGCAACACAAAGGCCTTTTTTGATCAGATGATGCCATTCAAACCTACGTCTCGATTTTTGTTCCTCTTAGGAATTAAGATACTTAAACATGTTTTACATAACATATTGAATGTGAATCTTCAGTGCGGTTAACTAAAGCATGAACAAGTACAGCCCATCGATCTATTCATGTTTTCCACCTCAACCAGAATAAAATCTCCAGAAAGTTCATGGCTGGTACATCCTGTATGAAGACCCCCACTACGTGACCTCAGTTCTGTTCTTTTCCTCCACACTCATACTCTATACCTGTTTACTCTCCTTCACAGCCCTCAGTCCTCAACTGTGGTCAGCCACATAATAGCTACCCAAAGACGGCTCACCCGCAGACTCTATTGTTACGTCATGTTACAGGGCAAAAGGAATTGTGTAGATATGATTAAATTGAGAATGCTGAGATCAGGAGATTTTCCTGGAATATTATAAAGAATAGAGATCCTTATTAGAGGGTAGCATGAAGACGAGACTCAGGGATATGTGCCAGCTGAGGTCAGAGATCTGTCACTGCAGAATGAGACAAGGGGCCTAGAGGAGCAGGAGGTAGGAAAGGACAAGAATATGGAATGGTAAATGGAGATAGTACCAATAGGAGGCTAATAGACTGGCATTATTTTGTTCCTTTACCTGTTTATTATCCATATTCCCTAATACAGCAGAAGCATCATAAAGTTAGAGGGGTTTTTTTTCTCCTTTTCTCATTTGTACTATAATGTGCCTTGCAAGCAGGACAGTTGTGTTGAATTAACAAACATTCACAGAGAATCAAGAATCAATTTCCCTCTGGCCCTTCACGCTTCCTTCATGCTCTGTGCTACTTGTCTTGGTGCCAAAGACATGATCCATAGCTTAGGGCTCTGCTTCCACCCCTGTGCCCGTGGGTTTCCATGCTTGGTCTACCAGTATGAAGAGCAAACCCTTCAAAACTGAACTCTCTCCAGCTTCCAGTGTGTCAGCCTCAGGGGATCATCTTCAGAATATTAAAGCAGGGAGTTTGTTTTACTTTCTGGAAAGTTATCCATTTCGCCTCTACAGTGCATGATAAATAAGAAGACAGATTAACAGGAAGAGCACTAACTGGAAATTAAATGAGCCTTAACCTCAATGAATCCCATTTATAGCCTCTCTTCCTCACTGAAACATAAGCTCATGAGGGCCCTGAATGCTTTATCCTGAAGACCCAGGCAAGTATTTGGTACTCTCTAGGCACATTGGCAGTCAGAGTTCGGTAGATGGATTTTCTTTGGTTTCCCTTTTTTTGCTCCACGCCAGGTCCAGATGCTCTCCAACTCTGAAAGTCGTTTTCCCTTAGCATGCTTCAGTCCAACCTCTCCATCTACCTCTACCTCTACACGATAAATGGATAAATGTGTCATTTCGATAGGCTAGGCCTTTCCACACAGTGATCCTGAAAGAGTATTCTCACAGATGAACATAGTGCCAGCCACCACCACCAATCTAATACAAGGTTTTTAAAACAGATCTCTGCGTTGGCATCCACACTCCCTGTAAGATGAGCTCTTCAGCTCTTTGTGTGACTACGTAACATCTACAGGCCACACTCATCCTGAAGCTTATCCCGCTCCACACTTCTCTTCTTGATTCAACTTCAGGGAACCCTCAATGCCCACATTAGGAGGCTGTTTGACCTTCTCCTCTAACTATGTTCTGTTTATCTGTGGCTATGCAAAGAGCTAACTATGTTATACCTTAGAACCAAAAACATGGGTTTGTACCCATGTGGCTTGATGTGCGAAGTGCTTGTTGTGTAAGCAAGAAAACTTGGATTCAGACCACCAGCAGCCACCTAAAAAGCAGGCTAAGGCACTGCTCACCTGGAGTTCCTATACTAAGAGGCAGAGTTGGAGAATCCTGGGGACTCACTAGGCAGGTGGTCCAGTCAATAAGTGAGGTCAATACTCAGTGAGGGATTCTATTTGATAAATGAATGAATGAATGAATGAATAAATAAATAAATAAATAAATAAATAAATAAATAAATAAATTCGATGTAGAGTGACAGAAGACACTTGATGTTGACTTTTGACCTCCATGTGTACACACTTGCCTGCCTGTACCTGCATTATTACAAATAGACCACAAACATTATTTATTATTCTAATCCCTCATGGCAGTAGAAAATGATAAGTTCAATCAAGTGACACTTGTTGGTTTTCTCTTATGAAGAAACAATCTGTTGGTGTCTGGTGTTGGAGCTTTCTTAGAGCTCCAGTGGTTCATTTCAGTGGTTCCATGCTTCTTAGACCTCTCCTGTGCCCTGGGCTCCGTCCTGGCATAGGGCTGAGTTGTACTAGCAAACATTCCAAACATACTGTGTAGAAATTGAATAGGCTTTCCTGTTCAGCCCTGGCCATCACATGACACACTTCTGTGACATTCTACTAGCTTCAGTTGAGTTACTAATAAGATTAATGACTTATTCATACTCAGAGACAGAGGATTTAGACTTCAGTCTTTGAGGTGAGTAACCATCATGCAAGTACAAAAAGAGAAGGAGTTGGTGGCATCCATCTTTGGACACTAGCGCCTATAGCCAGTACTACTTTCTTTTCTTCAATCCTGCATCCATAACCTTCAGCCACTAATGAATACACCATTCTTATTTTATATGACCAACCTCATCCATGGCTTCCACTCCTCAAGGCAGAAATGAGCTTTTGTTTCCTTGTAGATACCACTAAAAGACAAGCTTAAGGGGTTGAGCAGCATTCGAAGCCAATAGTGGTTCAGGGATTCTGTGCTGTCACATATATAGGTTATATTAAAAGCCAGAGAAAAGGAAGTGAGTAGAGAAGATATGAGCGAGGTACAGAGAGGACTTAATTGGTTAATGCTAGTGACTGGCATTTGATGTGCTTACAACAGTTGCTGGCTTGGATGAGACTTGGCTCATCGTAAGAGAATTTTGTACTCCGTTTACATATGAAATTAAGAGATAGTTTATTGTGTACAGAAATATTCATGGAAGAATCTTTGTTGTTGTTTTAAATTTATTTTCCTTGGATATTTTGTGTATTTCCTTTTCAAATGTTATCCTCCTCTCCCATGCCCCGCCCCCTTCCCCTTGCTTCTGTGAGGATACTCCCACTTCCACCCACCCACTCCCATCTCAACACCCTGGCATTCCCCTACATTGGGGAAAGGAGTCTTCACAAGACCAAGGGTTTTTCCTCCCATTGATGCTGGACAATGCCATCCTCTGCTACATATGCGGCTGGAGTCATTGGTTCCTGTATGGAAAAGTCTTTAGACCAAACTTAATTCAGTTGAGCTTTATTCTTCCCCTTCTTTGGTTCTTTCATAGTATTGATGAGTTTAATACATGCTAGTCCATATATGGCATGTTGACATTTGAGAAAACATCAGAAGGAGAAGGTATCCTGACCCTGTCATTTTCTTCTGACATAGGCCATGAAGCACTTCTGAGTTTTCTTTGGGACCATCACACCACTTTCCTTCTAGAGACTACCTCCTATTAAAACGAACAAACAAACAAACAAACAAACAACAAAAAAACAAAAAACCAAAACCAAACCAACCAAACAAACAAACAAAAAACAAAACAAAACAAAACCAAAAACCAAAAACCAAAACAAAACACAAAACAGAGCAGGACAAAACAGAACAAAAAAAGAGAAGTCTTAGCTTCTGAATATAGAAATGACAAGAATAATCCAACAAAGAGGCCTTGTATATTTCTCCCTAACATATTAGCACAGACCCCCCACCTCTTTCACCCCATCTACTTCTGCACAACACAGCAGGAAAACACAGATCTCTTTATTTCTTGGGGTCTTCATTTCTGCAAGCTCCCATTCCACTTACCATTTAGAAGTGCTTTTCTTGTGTTAATCTGTCTCATGTTGTAGATGCCTCCGGGGGCTCCTCTCTTCCTCTGTAGAGCCTGGCCCCTAGCAGACCAATTCCTTCCTTATGCTTCTGTGTCTCCCATTAAACTCCAACCTCTTCAGGGCCTGAGTACGTGTTTTCTCTTGTGAGCTTGGGAAAGAGCCAGATGTAAGATTCCCTTATCTATGTGTTTGGTGAAAGAAAAAAAAATCTTTTTTTAAACATTCGTTATTAAATAAAATAGTATTTATACTTTATGCAATTGGTCTTTGAAACATTGACAGGTGTGTCTTTTGAACCTCTGTTGGAATCATACAAACCTGGGTCTTTCTGTCTGCTGGTGAGAGATCACAGAATGCCAGGCACATTTGAGGCAAAAGAGAAAACAAGGTCTTCAGTGCAAGGAAGTATTTTAAGCTCATTTGAAAGGGTCAAAGGCTGCAGTATAAACAGAGGAAATGGGAACTTTCCAGCTAAGCCTTTAGAATGAGCACTGGTATACTGCACATATCTTTGGAGACAGAAGGAAGCTTTAGTGTTTCTTTTTCTTTTTTTCCTTCAGTGGCCTCCAGCTGTTTTTGGTGTGAGCCCACAGGGCGCCAGGGCACCCACAGAGATAATGGTCAGGCACTGAACCTCCAGCTGACACCATGACTAGGAATTATCCCAGAAGTTTACCAACTGATCAAGCGCATAATAAATTAAGAAAACGTTTAGCCAGGAGTGACGAGACAATCTAAAAGACTTTGCTGTTCAGATTTAATTTTCCAAGCAATAAAGTTTCTAATATTAACAAAGGTTGTGCAGCTTCTAATTTTTTTTTTTTAAAAAACCTCTTTTAATTTCTTGGATATCTCATTATAGTGACTAGTCAGGAGAAACCAAAATAGCAGGTGAATGGAATTGTCACCTGACTTACAAAGCCAATGCTTTAAGGATCCTAGTCCGTTTGGATTTAATTTTCTAATTAGCTTTTTAGAAGAGAAGCACAAAGGTTAAAAGCTGCTGCCTTTCTAGAATTCTACCATTTGAAATTTTGCTGCCAACCTGGAAACTGAATTTCTAAATTAAACAGAGCAATCTGTATAGAGCATCCCAATAAATATCTAATAAAAACCTGTTTATAAATGAACAAAGCAGGTGTACCACAAGCTTGCTCTGCTCTGCTCCAGTGTAACAAGCGAGGAGGGTGTCTTTAGAAATTCCACACTCGGTGTATTTCTTGCAGCTGGGAAGGGGGGCATTTTATGAATATGGTTGATATTCTTGAAGCTGCCATGGTCGATCAGGATAACAAGAGATGCTGATTTTCCCTATGAGGAGTTTGACTAGAGACGAGTTATTATGAATGGAAGGGCTGGGTGTGCAAACATAAAGACCCCTGCGTTTTTTGGGAACCATACCAATGAAACACATTTTTTATTCTTTAACTCACCAAATTTTTAAACATGTTGGCACTTAGATATGTGCATCTTTTTCCTTTGATCTCTCTTGTGAATTTTATGCTCAGTTCTTGCAAATCCAGAGTTTTGAGAAATGCATACTTACTCTGTATACGTTTGTAGTTATTTATTCCATCTTAAAGCTTTGAAGGAATCGTCATGGTGGATTTACAAGTATGTGGAAGGAACCATGTACATGGCACAGTCATGTTTGGAAGTCAGACGACATCCTCAGGTATCAGTCTTTGCCTATTGTCTTGTTTGGGACGGGGTCTTTTTGTTTTTCGCATCTGCATTTGTTGTATTGACTGACATACAAGCTTCCGATGGTTCTCCTGTCTCCGCCTCCCATCTCCCTGAGGAGGACAGGAGTTGCAGAAATGCATCACTGCAGGGGTGAGCTATGAAGCTCCACACAGTGCAGGAGAGTCAATGATCCATACTGACTTTGCATGAACTCTGGAAATCCAAACTCAGGTCCTCATGCTTGGGCTGCAAGCCTATTGCCCTCTGAGCCACCCCCTGCTGTCCAGTTACAGTTTTTGTTGTGGTGAAATTCAGATGACACAAACTAATCATTCCAATGTGGCACTATCCTCCAAGCAGGATGCTTGGAATCTTCCTCAGACCAGGTGTGCCTGGCTGGAGGACACCCTCACAACCAGGCCTGTTGACTGTTGACATCTTCTTATAGAAAGAGGACCAAGGACTTCACTTGAGGTTCTAGCCCCTCTTCCTAGCCATTCAGATGCAATTCTGCTATAACTGTACAGATGAAAGGGTCTGGCAGATGCTTGAGTATAATGGCTAGGGGCCATTAATGGGGAGTAGGTTTCATATCCACCGCTATGAGGAGACTAACATTCACACTGAATGGGTGAAAACTTCTCTGTTGTGACTCGTTTAGAATAGGCTTTGCTTCTGCTGTCAGTTACCCTTCAACCATGCTCTGTGTGTAAACCCAATTAACTCATTGACTCCCTCAAATGAACTTTGGTGGAATTGCATTTTGGCTAGTCATTAGGACATTATAAGGAAGGAATAGACATTATTTATTGTCTAGGAAGGATTTCTTGAACTAGGTAACATGGTCATCATGTTGTACAGCTATCACCTTTCTCCAAATATTTCATTACCCTCCATGGAGAACCCAAACATATTAAGAAATCATTTGCTACCCTGAACTTCAACTCCTGCAAACGCTAACCTGTTTCCTGGCCCTGTGGAGTTATTTATTCTAGATATGGAATATAAATGAATCATACTGTGGTTTTTCCCTTGTGGCTTGTTTTACTTAAGTATAATGCTTTTGAGGTTCCTTCACACTGTGGCTTGTCTATTTCACAGTGTGAATATGACTTCGTTAAAGGATACACACCCTTCAGTTTATACATCATTTATTAGTTGATGGTCATTTGGGATTCTTCTGTTGATGGTTATGGTCAACAGTGCTGCCATGAACATTTGCTTCTGACATTTGTTTGTTTGAATAGCCATTTTAAAATTATCTGAGTGTATACACAGAGTGGAGTTGTCACTGCTCAGGGTAAATCTTCATAACCTTCCAAGGGACATATTTATATTTTTATGTTTAAACCATTTGAAAAGTTAGGCTCCAAGTGGATTACATCGACATTGTCAATTTTATCTAAATTGTTTATTGAATATTTTTTAAAAGTCTTGGGTTTATTGTTGTCTGTCTTAGTTAGGTTTTCTATTGCTAATGGCCAAGGAAACTCTCCCAAAGGACAACATTTAATTGGGGTATGACTTACAGGTTCTGGGGTTCAGTCCATTATCATCAAGGCAGGAGGCATGACAACATCCAGGCAGACATGGGGCTGGAGAAGCAGCCTAGAATTTAACATCTTGTTCTGAAGGGAACAGGAGAAGACTCTCTCTTCTGCACTGGGCTGAGCTTCATAGCCACTCCCACAGTGATACACTTCCTCCAACAAGGCCACATCTCTACTGACAAGTCCAAACCCACGATTCTCGGCACTGTTAGGAGGTGTGGACTCTACCTCTTTCTTCTATAAGTTGCTTTGGTCATGGTGTTTCCTTACAGCAATAGAAAAAATAACTAAGGCAAGAACTAAGATGACTAAGTTTCTATTGTTTCTAAACCTGAGCAGGCTAAGATAGGAGACATTTATGGTTTTAATCCCACTTATTAATTCCACTATATTTTTAGTGTATTATCAGGTATTTTACCCACAACAAGGCTGTTATTTGTAAATGACTGTTTTCTTTTTTTCTAATAGCTATATTTTTACATCTCATTGTTTAGTTACAGCTTTCATGACAATGGATGATTTTGCTCATTAGCACGGGCTCAGCACGCACAAAAATATGTATTGTGTTTAATATGTCTTATAAAAGAAGATGTAGATTCCACATTACTATTAGTGGATATCTTTGTTTCATTTGCATTTTAATGTAAATATTCATAATATTTTGTCACCGAGTATAATACTACCTTCTGGTTGATACAGGTATTCATCATGTTAAGAAAACACTCTTTTATTCTTTCAAAGACCTTAAGTTAAAAATGAGAGTAAATTTGTATAAAATTCATCCTCAGCAAATACAGACCTTTTTGTTGTTCGTGTTTCTCATAACCCTTGGTAGTGATGATGGCTTATTACTTTAATGTACTATGGGAAATTAAACCATTAGTTCTTGATTTTACTCCTCACAAATGTCTCAAAATTAATCTAGGGGATGAGAAGTTCACTTGACATGAGTGCACGTGTTTTTGCTTCAGTCCTTCTTGAGGGACTGAAAATGCTGCTGATGCTGCCCGACAATAGAGCATCAGCACAGCCTGTATGGAAACCAGAGTCTTGATTTACATATGAGAATATATTTCCCTTTTCTCTCAATCCTCTGACTTACAGAGTGACACCCGCCAATGATGTCTGGTGCTGCAAATAAAATCAAAGCCCTTCCACGAAATCCTTCCTAATTACCTGCTGGTTTCATGGTCTTTTCCCATGGCTAATTTTTTTGAAGACTTGGACTATCATAGAATTTGCATATTTTTTAATTTGTTGGAAGACTTTATTGCTGTTGATTATTTGATAGATCCAGCACCTTTATTTGAGCACATCTTATTAGGTATTGGAGTTAAAATGTCAAAAAGAAAAACCTGGTTGAGGAAAAGACTGAACTACACTTCCACAGAGCACTCCCACGTGGGGCAACATGATCAGAGGTACTCCGGGACTCACTGTTAACTGTCTGTCATTTTAATCCCATACAGATCGGCAAGAAAAACCATCAGCAAGAATGCACATAAATCCCTGCTGCCTTAGCAGACAGGACAGTGTCTTTGACATGGGAACACCAATTCATTATTTTTTAGAGGAGGAGGCCATGTTCCAGATACAAAAAAATTTAACTAATTAACACGATTCATGACAGCATTAAAAAGAATGTGCTTGTTTCAGGATACATCTCAAAGACAAATGGAAATGATTATTCTTAATAATATGCCAAGCTAAATTAAAAAACCTCCTTCCTTCCCTGACTATACTATACAGTTGATTATAACCCAGTTTCATTTATACCAGAATATAATAGAGTTGGGAGATACCAAAATCATTTCTAGATTGCTAAACTCCTTTCTAGATATGGTCCGGGTAAGGTTGTACAGTTTTTTGACTCGTCTCAGAGTGTGAAAATTTACCTGTGCAAGCTGGGTTGACCAAAGTTAATGCCTCATCTGCTAGATGTAGTGCTCACACTGCATGGCACATTCTAAAATTTCAGTGGATATTTGTGAGATAAATCTCAAATGGACACAGCTTTTATCAAAAGGTAAAGCTAATGACATTTGAATAAACATGAAATGGCTGCCGTTCTCCCCATTTGTGTACTGTGATCTCTGAGTTAGAAACTGTGAAAAATTATCACCTAGCAGATATTGACAACACCATATCCTGAATTCCTGGTAGAGACAGGTTAGAAAGAACATTCAGGATTTTTCTCAACACATTCCCTTTTTCTCATATCCCTTCTTATTAACAGAGATTGCAGACAGGCATGGAATGGAGATTCAAAGTGGGCTTCTGGGAAGAGCAATAAAAGTGGATATGTGATTATCAGGAAAGGCTATGAGAGCCAGGACTTAGGTGACAGAAGAATAAGGAAAACTTAATATTCGTCTTCAAGGATATGAAAGGTTATAATGAGGACGATGCTGACAACTGTTCCTTATTGTCACCAAGGGCAGAACTCACAAAAAGAGCTGCATTCTAGAGAAGCACTTGAACACCACAGTGGAGCATATTATATACACTCTTCTAGCTCCCAGAGGGATGGGGAACAGCTAGATGGATGACAGCTAATAGGCTACCAGCACTACCCAGAGACTTGTTAGAGATGCAAATCCTGCACTGAGCCCAGACCTACTGCACCAGAAACTGCAGGTGGGACTCTGGAAAAGGCTTTAGTGTTAGCTTTCTCTCACCGTGACAAAACGCCTAAGAGAAATAACTTTGAGGAAGGAAGACTTATTTTGATTCACTGGTTCAGAGGTATTATTAGCAGACAGTTGCTTTGAAAAGTTCTTTTTAGCCCCAGGCATTCCAGCACATCATAGCGGGGATGCAAGGTAGAGGATACTGCTCCCTGCCTGGTCGTCAAGTAGTGAAAAGCTAAAGAAGAGACTAGTCTTCCAAAATCCTCTGCAAGGGCATGACAACAGTCCCTGCTTCCTTCCACTAGGCTCACCTGTCATTATCACTAGAGGTGATTAAGCACATAAGTCTTGAGAGATTTTTTCAGATACAAACCATTGCACTTTAACCACACCCTATCTCTCTTTCCCTCTTGCTCCCTCTCTCTGTCTCTGTCTCTCTCTGTGTGTATCTGTGTGACTATGTGTAAATGTGGGTGTGCACAAATTGTGGCACATTTTTGGAGATCGGAGAACAACCTCTTGTGATCCTTGCTTGAAAGAGGATCTCTTCTTCACCACTGTATACATAAGGCTATTTGGCCTTAGAGCTGCCAGGAATTCTCCTTCCTCAATGTCTTGTCTTGCCTCAGGAGTACCTGGAATTATAGACACACTTTGTCTCACTGCCTTGTCCAATGTTATGTGGATTCTGAGGGCCTCACACTTGTACGCCAAGTGTTGTGTGCACTAAGCCATCTCTTTCTGGTTCCTGTTTTTGGTTTGCTTTTTGTTTTGTTTTGTTTTATTTTGAAAAGCAAGGGTCAAGGAGAAATAGGACTTTAAGTCTCTTCAGTCTTCATATTGCCTGGCTTTTGAGAGGAACTCATTAAAGTAGCTTAGATCCATTCATGCTTGAAAGCTCAAGGGAAGAAGTCACCCCACTACAAGCACAAACACAGCGCCAAAGGAAAATTTTCTCTGGAAATTATTGAAGATATTGTGCAGTGATGGACACTTAGGGGCTGCAAACCACCAGGCCTATGTCAATATCTAGTAAAAAATATGAACACACAGAGGAATGATTAGGGACTGTGATGGTCTGTATATGATTGGCCCAAGGAGTGGCACTTTTGAGACGTTGAGCCTTGTTGGAGTTGGTGTGGCCTTGTGGATGTGGCCTTTAATTACCTTGTCCTAGCTGCCTGGGACTGAGTCTTCCACGACCAGCTTTCAGATGAAGATGGAGAACTCTCAGCTCCTCCTGCACCATGTCTGCCTGGATGCTGCCATGTTCCTGCCTTGATGATAACGGACTGAACCTCTGAACCTGTAAGCCAGCCCCAACTAAATGTTGTCCTTTTAAAAGTTGCCTTGTTGTCTGCTCACAGCAGCCAAACCCTAAAAAGACAGGGTCAGCCTTGTGAAGCTAATGAAGGAAGAGTTGTGTGAGTCTCAGTCTTGAGGAGGCATGCTGTAAAACATGCCCACTCGTTTATGGCTCCATGGATTTAACAGGCCATATCCACATTGGACATGGAGAAAAAAAATCTGGCAATGTTTATTGTGTACAGACACTATACCTCTTTTTAAAGGTCAGATTTTCTAACTTAACTTTTGGGAACTGCATCTCAGGAGAGCTCTAGAGGGGTGGTCACAAATATGTACTGTGCTTTTATTTGCAGTAGAACAAACCTTTAAAGCTATGTCTTTTCCCAGACAAGGAGCCATATCTGGAGCAGGATTTGTGCCTGAGGAAGATACTGCCGACCATCTGGATCCCAACAATAATCCATCAGAATAAAATAATATAGGCAGTCTGGAAATAGACCCAAAGGAAGAAAAATGCCCAGACATGTTAAAGATCTATGTAAAAGGATAAGTATTCATAGCTAGCTTGTCACACCTAGAAGTAATGTGAATGCCCATTGCCAAGGGAGCCATTTAATAAACTCGTTATCTAACACAGAACACGAGGCTGACATTAGTAAGGATGAATGGAATTTAAACCATTGGCTCGAAGGGGTTTCCACCATGCGTTAAGTGGTAATGACGAAGGCTGGACTATATAACACACTCTTCTAAAAATTCAGTGATAATAGTCTAACATGATATGTACATACATTTGTTTATATTAGATTAAAATATATGAGCATGGAAGGAAGCCAAAAATGTGTTATAAAAAAGAAATAAGACTGTAATAAAAAAACGATGTGTAGATACAGTCCTATATATGTAAAATAGACAAAAGGTGTGTCTATTTATCTGTAGTAAGAGGTTTAAAGCTTAGTTTTCCAACAGTGGTTCTCTTTAGGCTGTGGATTTAGGGTACTTTTGCTGTACATTTCTTAAAGCATGTTATTTGATTTGATTTCCTTGTATAATAAGCATGCAGAACTTAACTCTTTTTAACTTACAAAAGGAAAAAAATACCTCTAGCAGAAGCATGAAAAAAAAAACTAACCACCCCCCCAAAAAAAAAAAAAAAAACCACAAACCAAAAACCCTACAAAAACCAAAAACAAAATCAGTAGCCGTCATCACTCAGGAAGGTACGAAATGCAGATGACAGCCTGTTGTCACGTATTGGAAAGCATGGACAACCAGCTGTTGCTTTCTAGAGAAGTGTTTTCTATTATGTTGACTAGAGAGTGATCAGATGATGTTTCTCAAGCTCTACCAGTGTCTAAAAAAGTCTGGGATCTGGCTAAATAGTAAGGGAGGCAGTTGCTAATGAGAAACAGAGCCAGTGGTTTTAATAGTTTGGAGTAGTTTGGGAGGAAATGGGCTTTTTCTGTATAGGATTGAGTTTGCTCTGGAGAGCAATTCTGCAAGCTAAAGACTTCAGGGAATTCATACAGTGACTGCTGGTGGTCAGGGAAGGTACAAGTTAGGTATTTAAAGGAAGATTTCATGTTGATCCCCAAACACTAACGTCATCTGTCTTCTCGCCTCTCATAGTTTTTCCTATTGCATGTTAAAACTCTCACAAAACAGGTGTTAGAGCTTTAGTCCTCTTGGGGTGATATTAAAAGTATCATTCCCCTTGAGATGAACCTGTAGAAAGTGATGTCATGAGAACAGACCCCCTCAAGTGTAGGATTAGTGCTTTTATGAAAGAATTTTTATGGTAACCTCCCCCTTTTTCTGTCAAGGGAAGGCATATCAGCCCAGCACTATCTTTGAAGCAGCAAGGAAATGCCACAAGATATCAACTTTGCAGCCTCTAGAACCGTAAGAAAGACATGTTGTTGTTTATAGATTACCTTGCCTCACATATTTTGTTAGAGACGGCTAAATGCAGATAATTCCTGCTCAGTGCCTGGCTAACCTCCCCCCACCCCCACCCCAATGTCTTCTACTCTTTCCTATTTTTTTCTTCTTAGTAACTGAGGGAAAATAAGGTGCTGTAATTTGAATGGTCTTCCAAAATCCATGGTTAAGAGGTGGGAACTTTGAGAGGTCATTAGGTGGGAGTGAGGCAATGGTAGCTCCCTTATGAACAGAGTCTTGGTGAATGGGTTCCTGGTAGAAAGGATGAGTTCGCCTGATTTTTTTTTTTTTACTTCATAAGCTTCAGTTTATGTGTCCCTTCAGCTACACTACATGCACCTCAGCAGGATGCCCTGTCAGATGTAGCCCCTGAAATTTGGATTCAAAACCTATGAGCCAAAGAGACTTCTGTTTACAATTCATCTAGTCTGTGGTATTCGTTAATAGCAGCAGAACATGTACAAAGATAGGATGAGACATTATCCCTGATTCTTCAATTTTCCTCTCTCATCTGGTCTTGGGGTCCTGGAGTAGAAGAAAAGGCCTTGTGTCTATGAAAGCACTCCATTATGACACTTACCACAGTACCAGTTTCTTGTTGCAATGTCTATAATAATATTTCCAGCTCATTTCCATAATAATATGATACTATAGGATGTACAGTTTAGGTTCTGCAGTTATCTAGGGGTGAGTCTAGAAAGCATCATCAAGATTTAGTTAATCTTTCTGCACAAGTGTAGTCACACGTCAGATGGCATTCTACCAGAAAGGACCTCCCTCCAAAGGCAGCTAGGCCAGGCTTCTCTACCAACAACCAACTCTTTCTAATTAGCATACTACAGGTCAGAAATAGATTGCTGATGTGTAAAATGTAGCCAGTTGCCTAATGTAAAGAGTACTAACCATGAGTTGTCAGTTGAATAATTAGATATTAATACACATTGATTATTTTAAAAATAGCATAGGTAGGGTATGAAAGCAAGGGAAGGCTGTGGCTATGCCCTTGGAGAGTTCACTGGGAGGGCTGGCTTCTATTGTGACTGTAACAGAATCCTGTTGTGGAATCTTGCCACTGTTTTACAAAGAACTTTTTGTGCATAGTTCTTTGTCCGAGTCTGTACTTACAGAGACAAGCGGCCCTTTTAGTGAACCGTTTCACTACGATTTATCTGGATAACAGTATTTCAATTAGTACCCACCTGATTAATTAATAAACAAATCTAAGACTTGCTTTTAGTATAATCCATTGTAAGAAAATAGCTGGCACTCTCCACTACTTCAACCTTCTTTGGTAGAAGCCTTTAGTCCAAAGACCCTAAGGACTGTAGATAGGTCAGTAATTCAGCTTGCAATCATTGACATTATTCTTCACTGTCTCTTACTCTTCTTGCCCTGTCAACTCTCCATCCTTGTTTATACATTAGAGTCTAGCACAAGGACGGCTACAGTGAATGCGTAGGAATTACTCGGTGCCTGTTTTTTGCCCGAGTGCTCCAAAACTCCTTCTCACTCTTCTCCAACTTGGCAGATGGTAGTCATCCTAATAGCAAGACCCTTTGAACCTACCCAAAACAGAACCCCAGGCTTCAGGGGGCTCTGCTGGAAGAGAGGTGCGGTTTCCAGACTTAGGCATCTCATCGACTGGCCTTTAAGAAAGTTACCCAAACTCCCGAGAGTCCTTGTGGCCAACTGGGTACTGGGCGAAGGAACAGTGCAGCAGTGAAAGCTATGGTCATAGCATCACACAGCCTAATGAGCCCTTTGTCCTTGGTCCATGCTGTGGGTGGGTGGTGCTTCGGTTGCCTTCTCACGCAGGAGACACTTATGGATGTGTTGCACTAAAGAAGACAGCGCCGGAAGAATGTTTGGAGAAATGCTTGCCTGGCCTGAAGGAAGTTCTAGGTAATTAGCACACCTTATTACTTTCATTATTTATCCAAAGAAACACAGAGTAGTGACTAAAGTAGAAAATGTCAGGTGCTCATTTTTTAAAAGTAGGTGTTTTCAAGCTGGGAAAACAGTAGCATCTTTGGGAGTGCCTACAAACAGCGTTCCCATTTCTAGCCACTGGCCCTAGCGACAGATGTAGAAAGCCTGAGATCTGTAGGCAGAGATTCCCCTCCGGTGATCTGTAAGAGGAGGTGTTGTTGAAGCGCTGCTCTAAGTGAATAAGGAAATGTACTCCTAAGTCTGCAATCAACTTGTTTAAGTTGACTTCTGATTAAAAAGCCTGCCTGGGGCTATCTCTAGTGCCTCGGGGTCCTTTTTGGTAGTGAGAGTTAATTTTATATCGTAAAGGAGCAAGTTTAAAAGATGTACGTTAGCCTTTAAAACATCTGGGTTTGAATCTGTTATTTGGATTGTTACCTGGGGGCTTTCTCCATTTCTGTTTCCCTCCGTGTGAATTGTAAACAATAACAGTTCCTTTCCATCGGGATTCCTGCAGCGCTGAGTAGGAAGAGCTATGAAAGATGCAGTTGTAGGTCAGAACAAAGGCCCAGTAAGTGAATGGAACTCACAATCAGGAAAATTGGATTTTCCCTTCCAGGATATCTAGATAGCTTTCACTGAACCTCATCTTGTACTTTGATAAGAAAACTATACTTCCGGCCAAACAAACAAATCCATCAAAATCAGCAAACGAACTTTACTAGAAGTTGAACTTTAGGTGGATTCTGGACAGAGGTTGACAAGTAAAAGAAGGGTGTATTACCAGTATGAGGGTAGATCAAAGTTGGCATTATATTGCCCTTCAAATTCTGAAGGAAAATTCTGTTTTCCTAGTCTAATGAACTAGAATTGAGGACAGGTAGGTCAAGGAGTAAATCACAGGGAGATTAAAAAGGGGGAATGTTAAGCTCTGTCACAAATTCTGTCTTATGTTATTATTAAAAATTAAGCTTATTACTGCTGTGTGTATGATGCATGTGGGTATTTCTACCATGGCAACTGTGCAGACATCAGAAGACAGCTTTTGAAGGTAGTCTTTGCATCCACACGTGTTGCAGATAACGAACTCTGAGTGTCAGGCGTGTATAAAATGCCTCTGTACATCCCCATTCTTCTTTAATTAAAAAAAATCTTCCTGTTTAACTTAACCATAATTGTGGGGAGAGATTTCAAGAAAATGTGGATAAACTGAACTCATCTGTAAGGGGTTTGTTACCTGAGTTTGTGTTTGCAATTTGAGTGCACCTACATTATTGCTTCCAAACAAAAGAGATGCACACTTGTCAGAGGAATATTCAGAAATTGGGCTCCAAATTTTAAATTCATAAAATGTAGGATTTACTCCAAAAAGAACTAGAAACATATGATCTATTCTCAAGAAGAAAAAAGGATAATAGACATCTAGGAAAATTAGATATTTAGTTATAGGTCAAAGGTTTTAAGGCAACTATTTATGTTTGAGGACATACATGAAAACATATTTGCAATGATCACAAAAACTTGGACATCTCAGCAGAGAAATGGAAACGACAAATTCTTTGGATACACTAAAACTTGAAAATATAAGCTGAAGTTTAGAAAGGATCATCCAATGTGCTTGAGGGGATGGTATAGATAGCAGTGGGAAGTTAGTAAGTTTCAAGGGTGAGTAATGAGAAAATGATCTCCTTTGAATAATAAATAACTTAAGTGGAGATGTCTTATGCAGTTCCTTTTAATTAATTAATTAAATGCTTGACTCATTGAGACAAGGTCTTACCGTATTGGCTTTGAACTCCCAGTTTTGCCTCAGCATGCAGAGTGCTGGTGTTAGAGGCATTCAGAACCACAGCTGGCTTAGAGTGAGGGTAGGGCATGTCAAGCACAAAGTCGGATGCATGCATCAGCAACAGAGGGGATAATGTATACATTCTAGTCCTAATGTGAAAGAATAAAGATAAGGTAACAGTGCGGGAGGAAGTCCAGTGAATTTACTGGAACCTCATCCTCTCATAGAAGTAATGTTCAGGTATTTTCTTTTATCATCTATTAAAACCCTTGTAAACTCTCATGGTGTAAACAGAACTCCCATTTGAAATCTTCCTTTCTTCCTTCTGTTCACTAATAGATGGTTATTGAGTATTTTCTGGAGAGCAGGAACATCACCTAGTCCTTATCAGCATCTCCCTGGAGAGTTCTTGTAAACTTTTCTGCCTGGCTATATATAGGGCTCAATGAAAGCCTAGGAGAACTGGAGGAGTATGATTTAACAGCATGCTTTGAAAGGCCAAGGACCACCAGTGAAGATCTCCAGCACCAGATTCTCAAACACTTTCCAAATCCTTCAGAGACACATCGGAACCCGATGGTTAGGGCTTTATGCATGCAGATGCATTAGATGGACCTCTTTTGTTTAGGATTTCTGGAGGTAATCACTCACATCTTTTCTGTTCTATCTCTGCCTGTGGCTTTCGTGCCGTTTTCTCTCTGATAGTATATCCCTTACACCTCGCCTTTATTGTTAAACAACAACAACAACAACAACAACAACAACAACAACAAAACCTGATTTTTTTTCTTACATCTTAAGGTGTATTTAAAATTTTAGTCATTTCGATGGTAGCCCATCAGTAGAGTCTGGGCTTCTTATTTTCAGTTACAGACGCTTTATGACATATTTATCTATGTATTCAGATTAACCCTAAGGTCTCCCCAGCTACTCTATTCCTCAGCTTCCTCGATGCTTCATGCCTCCATAGTTCCTCTTTCTCCCTTATTTCTCTCCTTCTTAGAGGCCTCTAAAATAATTTGTAAATCAAACAAACAAGAAAACATGGTTGTGTATGATCTGCTTTGAGAAATCAATCATCCGAGACCCTTGCAGAGGAAATTAGCTATACATGTGAGCAAACTAAATCAATTCCACAACATAACACGTTTTGTCATGTGATCCTGGCTGGTTATTATCCATGGACAGATGACGGAACAATTGCAAGTCCCCACTGTCAACAAACAGTAGAGACCACTGAAAGAACCGAGCCATGAGTCTTACCTGTTTGAAAATATTTGGGTGGTATTTATTCATAATGTTAAGAAATATACATGTAAAGAGAGTACTAGAAACAAAGAAAATTTTAGAGAGATGAGTGAAATACTCTTTTAAGAAAAACCTGGGGTGGGTAGTTGGGGAGGGGGAATACCCTCTTAGATGAAGGGGGAGGGGGATGGGATGGGAGTTTATGGATTGGAAACCTGGAAAGGGAATAATGTTTGAAATGTAAATTAAAAATATCCAATAAAAAAAGAGAAAAGCCTGGATGTCACAAAAGACATAAATACAAACAACTCTGCCTCATGAGTTATATTAAAAATACAAACTCCGGCAGTGACGAAGCTTCTGGAATACAGTAACCAATTGAATTCAGCTATAATTTACACACACACACACACACACACACACACACACACACACACCCCACATGGCAAACATTATATCTGTATAAGTTTAAAAGATTCAAGGTAAAAATTATAATCATTAGTAAAGCATTGTGATACTGATTTTAGGAGGAGCTTTGCCTAATGGTATGTAACTAAAACCATAATTCCCAACCTACGGCGTCTTTGATTGGGTGAAAAATCAGTATTTCTATTCCTCTGTGCATTCTGCTGCTATACTTTTCCTCTGTTCAAAATATGTTAGTTGTAAGCTTCTTACAAACCCAGGTGATATCATATGTGTACCCATGAGCACAAACATGTGAAAGGACGAACTTCTATTTTTTACTGTTTTTCAACAGCTGAAGTGAAAATAATTTCATATACCAGAGCCCAGTGGTATTTTACCAGCTTTCCAGGACTTTGCACCCCACTTGTTGGTTTGGACTTAGCCCCATGCAAATAGTTTGAAAAGGGCCATTCTCCTTCTTCACAGTCTTCTGGGAAGTTTAGCCAAATGTTTGAAACATGGAACACAAACCCCACAGTCAAGTTCTGCATTAAGTAGGAAGAATGTAGAGCTATGCATCCATTCTAATGTTCAATCTGGTAATCTTGACTTTTTTTGAGTTGCATTAGTATGTCAATATAATTATACAACACACATTATAAAAATGATTATTTTTATGGAATGATTATTAAAAATGGAACATTTAACTCACAATTAAAGTCTTTATGCTAATATAATTTATCCCCTAAAAAAGTAGGATAATTCAAATGCTAATTTACAATCCCTAACTTGTATCTGTATAGTGTAATAAATATGCATAGTGTATTTTACCAAGAAACTAGAGACTGTTCTTTGGTAAATGTATATGCAAGTATGGACTCAAGTAGCACGTATATCAATATTTGGCATCTGGCTTTTATTCGTGTAAAAATCTAAGACATACTGCTACTGTTTGAGTTGAACAGTGAAATAAGTACTCCCTTTTTAAAAGATTTACTTTCGCATGTGCAGGTGTGTTTGGGTATGTGAATACCCAGTTGTGGTGTTTGTGGAGGCCAGAAGAGGACATGGATCTCTTGGAGTTGGAGTTACAGGTATATGTTAAGCAATCAACATGGATGCTGGGGTTGGCACTCTGGGTCTCATGATTGAGCAGCAAGCTGGGAGGCCAAACCTACTCTATCTTAAGACTGGTCTCCATCTTAAAAGAAAAAGAGCCTGGGAAGTTGACTTGAAGTCAAACCCAAGCTGTACCCAAGTACCAGGAAGGACCCCCCCTACCTTACGGAGGATTCTTGGCCCTTACTCCAGAATTACTCCCTAGCTACTTCCTACCAACGACCAATCACGATTGGTATGGTCGTTTCGAATATACTTTCAGACCATTTGCGATTGTTCCTGGTTTTGCTTCAGGGAATTCACCTGTCTGCTAACAATGGTCATTCGATTAGATCTCTGCCAGGCTGGACACCCCCTCGCTTGCTCACCATTTCCTGTAAAACCTTGTTCCACTGAGGGCTCAAGGCTGCTCCAGCCGCCTGTCCTGTTTCGTAAGGGTTGACGGTGAGTGAGCCCGAGCTTGAGCTTGAATAAAAGAGACACTAGTACAATTGCATCGAAATCGGCTCCTTGGTGGTCTTTTGGGCCTTGCAAATAGGCCCACACCAAAGCAATCTTAACCACTGAGCTACCTCTCAGCTCTCCAATTCTCCAGCAGAACAAAAATGGAAGCTATTTATACTACTCTGTATCGATGTGGCATCTAAAACAATCCCACGTTGCATTTTGTTAGATAATAATAGGATAAATATTTTAGGATATAAACAATTAGTTTTAACTGCTTTATTTATACACAAAATTCCAAATGAAATTTTAAAAAAGTTTATTTTTTTTTCTATACTGAAATCTCCCCAGAAAACATTCCAGTTACATGTAAATGATCTAAATTAGTTTCCATGTAGCTTTGGAGGATGGGAGATGTATTTGCGTCTAAGGGATGAGCATTGAGAATGGCTGAAAGAAGTGCTTACATTTAGACACATTTAAAGTGGTCATTTTTAGTGCCCCATGAATGATCTTTTTACCTTGCCCTCAATAGATTCTCCCTCATGAATAATGGATTCCTCAATAATAGTGAGGAGACAGGAAAAGCTAAAGTCATTAAACAAAAATGATTATTGCTCCCACATATTTCGTTTTTATTTTTATTACCATCCACCTCACTGTTCTATATCTAAATTTATGACATCTTAACAGGCATCAAACATTTTGTTTTCAGGATCTTACTTTACCTGCATCAAGGAGCACATATGGAATATTGTCATCTGCATCAGGACCCATGTGGAATAAGAAAGTACCGGAAAAGCTAAGAGCTTGCATTTTCTCAAGTTGCCACAAAGGGAGGAGGCTCTAGGTTTTATTGGTCTGAAGCTCTTTTACACTGGGAACGGAGCAGAAACACTGTCATTTTTGGTTAATGGAGAAACATGGCTTTTTGTAAGCTCAGGTGTATTTAGGCAAATCCTTAGGAAAGAATATGGATAAAACCTGAAAGCTAGAGGAAGTTCTGTATCCCCTTGGAAAATCTTTCTATGTTCCCATGGCTGTGGAATTCCTGTTTGACTCTCAGCATAAAGATTTCATCATTTGTCCTTGAACACTGAGGAGGGTCCAAATAGCACACAGGAACACCAAGGAGACACCAGCTCAGTGATCATGGAAAGATCTAAGTGATGAAAGACACCAGAATTTCTGCTGAGATGGAAACCACCATCTGCCTTTTCCTATATTGGTTAAAAATAACTACATGTTTCATATTGGTGCACTGTTTCTGAAATTGTGACTCTGTTCATTAAAATTACATGAGAATCAAGAGGTCTGTAGTTACAATTATATCAGATCAAATTCTACTATGAGACTGCTCAGTGGTATGACTACAGATCATAATGAACTAGACATTTCAAAAAGATAGAAGAAAAGATTTGGGACATTTTTCCTATTGAGAAATAGTAAATATTTAAGCAAACAGATTACGTAGGCTGACTAAAACATTATACAACATACATTTAAACATTACATTACTCATTAATATGTACAATTTTATACTTTAATGTATCAGTTAAAATAATTTTAATTAAAAAGAAGAAAAAAATCAGGTTACATGAACATAATTACCCATCAATAGAGGGTTTTTAAATTATCTGGCAAGGTACAAGGGTTACCACCTGGACTAATTAAATCAAACAATGGAGCTCTTGTAGGGCTAAAAATACCACAGTCAGCTCCGTTTCTCATGTGACCACTTCAACTTTGTTGGTCGCATTGGCAGAAGTGGAAAAGGAGACAAAAGAACTCGCGGCTTGCTTGTCCAGCTCTTGGAGAAATCCAATAGGATTTTTGCAACTGGAATGAAGATCTATTGCTTGGAGATTGCTTCCATTCTACAACCCTGGGCCTGGAAGCTGATGATGCATAACAACCCTGAATAGAAAGGACTGAACTGTTGCCCTCATTGTTTCTGAAAAAGCCTGAGTACAGACAATTCTATACTTCATAGTGCCTGGATGTGTTATCAGCCTTTTAGGCCTCTAAATCTAATCTCCACTCATTCGCTCGGATCAGGCCCACAGTGGTTAGTTTGTCAGTTGTCACATTATTCCTTTGCAAAACTCATGTGACAAGAAAGTTTAACAAAACCATCTGAAGGGGATGTAAGAAAGAAGTTGTATAGAACCCAAGTCAGGTAACCAAAACTTATTTCTAAAACTGGACCATTTCTAAAACTGGAGATTTTCCTATTTTTTCAGGAAAAACAGGCTGTACATGAGATGTGTGTTTTGGTAGCTTCTGTCTACTTCCTATGTTCTGTATCCTACCAAAGAAGGGCCACTTAGGAGAGGGGCATTTGTCACCACCCTTGGTAATCTTTACAGTAGAAAGTGGAACAGAATGCTTGACACTATTGTTTAGTGCATGCCTTCATCTATAGTTATAATTTTGTTAGGCTCTATATTAAAATTTTCCCTGAATAAACTATAATTAATTTATTCCAGAAGAGCAAGTTAATAGAAATCATGCTTCTTTTCAGATCTTGCGACTCAGAAAATTGATTCTAACAGTCTATGTGTACATTTGAGTTTGGATTGTTCTTTTCTCTGTAAGCCCATAGTTCTGATGAGTTTTGAGTGGGGGGATTATGGAGGCATCTATTAATGGGTTGAGTGAAAAGCACTAAAAAGCATATGATGATGATAAAGAGGTGGTAGAGGCAGAAAATAGAAGGTAGGCTCTTGTTGTTTCAGAGACCTTACATTCATTGCTTCTTTTCACACAGTTCTTTAGCCACTCCTAACTAGAGTCTCACTCTGTCAGGTGTTTGCTGTTGCGAGACTCTTTGACGATGCTCTGTGTTGGGTCTCTATATAACCCAGAGGTTGTGATCATTTTATATTCATTACTTGATCAAAGACTCAACAAGTTCAGTGAGATATTTTCCTCATTTTGACTGGAAGGTTAAAGAAGGAAGTGTTTGACCCTTGGTGTAGTTGTATTCAGTCAGAGTTGAGACTGCAGCTGGATCGGCAGGCTCTCCTTTTCACCCGTTCACTATGGCAGTCATTAGGATAAAGTAAGGTCAGGCAGATCTTTAAGAAACACAGCCCACTTCCCACTAAGCAGCAAGTCCCATCTGGTTCTTGTGGTCCTGACAGTGGAGGGTGGTTAAATTCTGTTTTAGGATTCCTAGCTTTATATCTCTCTATATTTTAACCCATCTCTTAAAAACAGCCTAAACTGGATGCGTCTAGAAAGCCTTTCAGATCACATTTGTTGAAATGTTGAGGCTTAAATCTGATATGTATCCCGCAGGCACATGGTTTGAACACTTTGCCCCTGGCTGCTGGTGATGTCTCACGACCAGCACATTAGTAGATTCTTTAGAATGTGGGGCCTTGTTGGAAGATGAAGAACACCATCTGATCTGCATTGAAGGTCTAGCCACCTGCAGGTTGGGTCTAAATACTGTATGTGTTCCTGCCCTGTGATGGGTTTCTCTATGAGCTCCTGCTGCTGGGTCTTTAGTGTAGGCTAGTTTCATGTCATTTTGACACAAGCTAGAGACATAGCAGGGAAGAGAGATCTTTAATTGAAAGAAAAGAAATCATCCTTCAAAGACTGGCCTTTAGACAAATCTCTGGTACAGTTTCTTGATTGGTGATTGATGTGGATGGGTCCGTCCCACTGTAGCTGGTACCAACCCTAGGAAGGTAGTTCTGAGTTGTATAAGAAAGCAAGCTGAGCCAGTCACGGAGAACGAGCCAATAAGTAACCTTTCTCTGCATCAGTTTCTGCCTTGAGTGACTACCCTCATAGCCCTTAATCATGGACCACTACCTGAGAGTTATAAGGTAAAAGAAACCATTTCATCTCCAAGTTGCTTTTAGTAATAATTTTTTTTATCACAGTAATAGTAACATTAAGACATCTTCCCTGTTATGATGCGTTGAATTGACCTGAAACTTAGCCATAATAGGTCTTTCCTCCCTTAACTTGCCGTGTGTTTTGTCATGGTGACAACAAAGACAACACACAAATCATGTTTAATGATCTGTAGCCCCCATTAGAATGTAAACATCTGAGTGCCTTTCTTCTTTTTCTCAGGACATAGCAAAAAGTCCGTAGCTGAAATGCTTGTTAACTGAATGAACTATTCATTCATTTCCTGAATGATGTTGGAAAATAACTTGACTCTGAATTTTAGGTCCCTGGGTGAAAAATAAAACGTTTTCTTGAAGGCTCTCCAAGATCTCTTCTCTTTTTGAGCCACACCTCTAGTAACTTCAAGCATGTACCCCAGTGACAGTCCACAGCTGAGGATGTTGAGATCCCTGCAAGTGGAATGATTTTCCCAGGATCTCATGGACAGGGAACTGAAAACGAGTCCCCTGGTCTCTGACACCAGGACCATCACATTCTCCATTCTCCATGTAGCTCCCAATAACTCAATCATCTTTACTCACTAAGCAGAGCATCTTAAACTCCAACACCATTGACTCTTTACATTAACGACAGATACATATACTCATCAATATGATGTCACCAAAGTGATAATATTGCAAAGGGGTCACAGTCATTAAGATTCATTGTGCACTTATCTTTGTTTAATATCCATGAAGAGCTGATTAGGAAGGAGGTGTTTCCTGCCTTTTGTTACACTCTGTATTAGGCAGGGTTCTCTAGAGAAACAGAACTGGTAAAATGCCAGTAATGTCCATCTTCAGTCTGAGGATGATGCATTAGTCTGCTTGACACTTCAACAGCCCCAATAGGCAATGGGGGCCTGAAAGATCCTGGAGAGTTTCTGGTCTTCAGTCCACATCACAAGGCTGAACAGAGCTAACTTCTGAAGTCAGCAGGGGACGGCGGCAGCAGCAGTAGCAGTAGTAGCATTAATGGAAACACTTACCAGCAAGAAGTGGAGGCAGGCAGGAAACACTGACTTGGTGCTCTTTAAATTTAGATTGCTTGTTGGAAAGGGCTGCCCACACTCTGTCAATCTTTTTTTGGAAATGCCCTCAAGAGACACACCTAAAGGCTTTTCTCTTAGTCGATTCTAAATCTTGTCAACTTGACCATCAAGATTAGCTACCACACATCCTTCTAGTAATTAAGTTATTATATCAATCAGAATATCTGAGTATTTTCACTCAAGGCTGTCAGGTCCCTCAGGACAATGGCCGTGACTATCCTCTTTGAAAATCTTGTCATAATAGCTGTCAAGTCTGGAACACCGGCTCGAGGATGTTGAATAAACAAATGAAAGGGTGTAGAAACTGAAGCGCTTCATAGCCTTTGAATTAACAGTGATAGAAGTCAAACATTTTATTACCGAAACAAATTAAACTTAATTCTGCTAGTGATAGAGCATGCCGAAGTCCACCTCACTCCCTGTTGGTGACCTCCCCCAGGCTTGCTGAGTTTCATGCCAGGGGACTGGATTTTATCTGCAGCCATTTAGTGAATCCTGTCTCTTCTGCTCCGTCAACTGTCAAGCTGCCTTTCTTCTTAATGCAACATGACAAACTATTTTAATAATGCATTTGTTTTACAATAAGATTCTCCTAAGTCTAGTTCCGATAGTAGTTTGGAAGCACAATGTGCTTATCGTCTTCAAACATTACTGTTGAAGAAAACCTAAATTTGAATATTTCGCTATCATTCTGATAAATTTCTATCACAGACCCTCATGTGAATAGTACAATTTAGCCAATGGCCTCTTATAGATAATAGACCAATGTATCAGAATTAAATAGAACCAAGTCCATGCATCTTTTAAAATCATCAAACACAAAGTCCTCCTGGCCACATAAATATAAATGAAGGCTAGATTATATTGCAGTCTGCAGGCATACAGTACTTGTGACGACAGCCCGCATGCCAACTAAAGCTATTGACTATTAAAGACAGATATGATTTTTTCCAGGAGTGTCTCCAGAGTTTGTACTGTTTTGTTTTCTCTTGCTGGCCATATTTTAGAAAATCTATACCTGCCACCACACACACGCTGCCCCTGTGCAAAGGAAGAGACCTTGCTCAGAAGGCCAAGGCAGTGCCTCGGATTCCCACGCAAGGTCGAACTGAAAGGCTTGCTGTTCTCCCTCACATGACCATGTGATGGCACTGTGTGCTCAGTGCAAAAAGGACATTGTGACCACTGTGGGGTGGTCCTGGGAGGTTAGATGGGGCGTTGTCGTTGTGTTTATTTTGGCTCAAGCCACATAACAAATAGTGGTTTGGAAGCACAATGCACTTATTGTCTTCAAATATTATGGCTGACAAAAACCTAAATCTGACTGCCATTCTGATAAACTTCTATCACAAATCCCCACATGAATATTAACACGTATCCAATGTCCTGTTAATAGATAGTATACCAATATACTGGCATTAAAGAGAGCTATGTTCATGCGTCTTGCATGTCTATATAACTTCAAAACCATGACTTTACTAACATTTCCAGAATTCTTTGTCGTTTTCCTTCTAACATGTTGCACAACAATATTCTCTGGGCAGAGCAAGCATCATCTTCATGAACAAGTGGAATGTTCATGCAAAAGATCACTGCAGCTGGGTTGGGTTTGTTGACCATTGACATTCTCTCATAGAAGGAGAAGGACATAAGGAATCACTGGACTCTAACCTGAGCTAGCCCTGAAGTCGGTCATTAGCACTTCTAATTGCATGCTGCCTTGGAGTTTCAGGGAGGGAGTAGTAAAAATAGGCTGAAGAGGACTCAGAGAAAAGAAGTCCATTTCTGCAGCCATGGGGGAGTCTCCACTCAGTCTCTACTCATGCTGGGGGAAGACCTTTCAAGGCAGTTGCCTTAGAGTCACCCATGCTCCTTCTAATAAGTCCTCATTCATGCTCTGTAAGTAATCCCGATAAATCCATGGGTTTTCGAGGCACCACTTTGATGGACTTAAACTTTGATTTGACATTGGAATTTTATAAGGAAGGGGTAGACATTGTTTAGTCCTCCCACCTCTGGGAAGAACCTTTTGGTAATACAAATCAACACAAAATTTCCTGTGGAGAGTCCTTAGGTAGAGTGGGAAGAGCTGAGGATTCTCAGAGGGATGGGACAAATGACACAGGAAGAAAGCGTGGCCTAAAATGCGCTTCTTACTAGCAATCTTAGGGACACACTCTGTACTTTGGTGGCCCCAGAAACTCTTCATATTGAGTTGAACCACGTAAAAGTGATACAGACAATTCAAAGGGATTATTTAATGCTCTTCAAATCAACAGAAGAGGTTAAGTACAGCAAGCTGCCAGAGGTGGGGTCAGCAGGGGCTTATACTTGACATTTAAAAGAACAACAAGTAAGTAAAATCACATGGTTATACTTAATTTTTGTTATATTTTTATATTGATTACACAATAAAAGTGTTAGTGGAATTGAGAGTTGAGTCGCTGAAACTTCCTTTATAGCCAGCACTTGATAAAAATTGCATATTCTGGGTTTGATGGAAGGAAGCAAATGAGAGAAAAATCCCCAAATAACCATCCATGATCAACATCAGTTCAGCCTACACTCATACAAAGTCTCTCTTTTTTTTCTCTCGCTGGTTCTCCCTATTTTTCATTTGCCAGTGACCTGAAGAAGACAGGAAGAGACAAGTTCTTCATCAATTAGAAAATATTCCTCAAAATATATCCGCTATAAATAGAGTAAAAATTCAGTGAGGCAGAATCAGGCACATGAATCATGAGCCGTGATTTTACTAGTGTAAGCACTCAGAGGAGAAATTCTTCAATATAAAAGGATGTATTTTGAAAGTCAAAGAAAATGTACTTTAGGCACTTGGTGGTGATGTGTGTCTACTCTATGTATCACAAGAATCCGGGGAAAACAGACTTTATGGTATAGACAGGGTTTTATAACTTTCATTAGAATTTTGCAAGCCATTTCTTCTGCAGTTCTGCTTGTGTGTCAGTGTATATATGTCTGTCTGTCTGATACATGTATGTAGATAGGTAGGTAATATATATATATATATACATATATATATATATCCATCTGTATGGCTATATGTAAGGTATGTATAAATGTGTGTGCATGTATGAGTGCATTTGTGAGAGTGTGTGTGATATGTGTATGTGGTCAGTTTCTCTCCCCCCTCTCTCTGTGTATGGTTTGAGTATGTGGTCCTCCTCTGTGTATGTTCTCCCCGATCCCCAGTCTCTCCATGTCTGATGACATGTACTTAGACTATAAGCGAATTTAATCATATAATTCTCGTTGAGAGTACTTTAAAAAAAAAAAAAACTCTTGATACCCAAGCTTCAGCCTTGAATGCTAATTCTAGCTATAAGTCACTCAGTAGAAGTGACAGACAGGCTTCCTTCTCACATGGTAACATACCCAATACAAGATCATCCATGGCCTCTTTCCTAAGGGGGCGCTGAGATATTAAAGCGTTTTACTCTACAATGTAAGTTCCCTATAAAGTGTAAGTACCCTGGAAAGGGTGGTATATTGCCTTTTAAATTTTCTCACCTGCAGACTCTATTTTATCATCACATCCAGCTGCCTTTCAAGGAGTTTTTTCTTTTCTCCCTGTGCCTACATTCACTCTCTACTTCAATCTAATCACCTTTGTTCTAACCCTTCTGAAGCTGCTTTCTATTGGTGCTGATCACTCGGAAGAGCTAGCAAGATCTCTAACCTTCAAAACTTCCCGGTCACTCTGCTGTCTGCATCCCCTTTCTTCACAACTGAGTCTTCATTCCATATAAAAATCTGCCCCGCCCTCTGGGTTGAGGCATTTCTTGCTTTACTCTTTGCACTTGCAGTTGTAACAGAAAGCATTCTATTTTATATTTCCTCCCTTGGGTCATGATGTTTCTTCTTCCAACTATGATTTTCTCAAACTAGTAGCCATAGGAATTTACACATATTTACACAATGGTGAGTTGTGCTTGAGTTCCTTCTCCTATTCATCCTTCCTATTGTATTGTAATGATAGCTGCTTTGAATCTACTTCAAGATGAAGACTAAGCGGAAGCAGGACTTAGGACTGTGCATATGGGAGTGCAATGGAATGTTTGGATTGGTGTTACTGTCTAATACTATTCCTTAGATAAAGATGGATGCTTAATTCAGGGTGCAGTGGATCCTGTACGTCAGTTTGTTTCAGTCTGGGAAAGTTCATCATTAATCATCCCCAAATAACAAAAAACAAAACAAAACATAAAACCCTGCCAGTCTGGAGAAAAGCATGGGTGTATGTATTTCCACTTTTTAAAAAGAAAATTTCCTTCCATTGTAGACCATTTCTAATTGCATGGTATTTTCAATAAATTGCTTTTCTTTTGTACATTCACATTTATGACTTGAAAACTTCACTGAGTTTAAAGCCATTCTTGATCTTTTAATGGAACCATGTTATTATCAAAAACAGACATTCAATAGTCCACTGAGAACATTTAAACCTAAGCCTCAAAGTTTTTGAGAGATGTCAGATTACAGAAATGATTGCTTTTATCATAGATCTATTACAAAAGAACAAAGTCAGAAAATTTGTCAACATCAGTCAGAAAATGATAAAACAACAAATGCAGCAACTAAAACAGACATAACAAAATATCCAAAGGGATCATTATGTAGACCACAGTCTATCTTGAAAATATATCTTTAAATCTAACACTTAGAGCATATATATGTATAGAGAGATGCTGGCAGATTAATACCTTATCAAGTGCTCTGGTAAAACTCATCACCTAAGACAGCAGATATGAAAGATTTTTTTTATTTTAAAGAAAAAAATGATTGTAAATAAACCGAAACTGAGAAAATTTGTAACACGTATACGTAGGACTTTGTAAATACACAAGCCTTTGAAGTGACTGAATTAAAGCTTGAGGAAAACTGATATTTTCCTGGTAGGAAGAACAATTTCATGTAATATTCTCAAGCTCCTCTTTCCTCTGCATGCTCTAGGTTTCCTAGAACAGATTATGACCAAGCAAGAGTGGGCAAACGTTTGTTCTGGGAACCTTAGGCAGGTAGAAATCAGGCTGCTCTCTATTTGGTAGAAGGAATAATGATTGAAGCTGTAAGAACAAGGGAAGTGAAAATTGAAGAAGGAAAAGGAGGAACAAGAAGGCTTTCCTTTTGGAAAGAGCAAATGAAAGGGAGAGAAAGAAGGGAGAAGGCCATGGGAAACAACTTACTTGGTAAAGTACGTACTACAGAAACAGTAGGACCTGAATTTGATCCTCGGAACCAGGACAAAAATGTCTGAGAAAAGCAGTAGCACTGGAATCTGAGATTGTTGCCTGACTGTAGAGCATTTTTCTTGCAGGAAAACAAATGCAGCAACTAAAACAGACATAACAAAATATCCAAAGGGATCATTATGTAGACCACAGTCTACCTTGAAAATATATCTTTAAATCTAACCCTTAAAGCATATATATGTATAGAGAGATGCTGGCAGATTAATATCTTATCAAGTGCTCTGGTAAAACTCATCACCTAAGAGGGATGGGGGAGGGGTTGGGAGGGAGGAGAAAGAAGGGTCTGTGTTTGCTAGAGTTGGGGAGACAAGAAAAATTCTCCATGGAATCCAGGGAATTCTCAGTGATGTCTTCCAACTCTCCTTATCCACCGATTAAAATATATTGAAGTGATTCTCCACATGTTAGATTTCCAGGGGATTACAGGTCTTGAAAGTAAAATTTGGGCTCTCCCACCATATAATGCTAACCAGCTGAGATGCTACATGCTATCTATTGGCACAAGAATAGGTAGAAATAAGATAAAATGGAAAGCATTAAATGTAAGTCTAGTTCAGGGATACTCTTACTTTTATTATTCATATATTCACTTTCTCACTTTTCCTCCTACTATACGTTACTATAGGGTGATTCTTTCTCAGAGAGTCCTTTGGTCTTTATCACAGTCTGTGGCTGCAATTAAGAATTCTGACTGAAAACAGCTTCAAGGAGGAATAGGTTTATTTAGCTTACAGTTCTGGGTCACAATCCATAATGGAGAAAAATCAGGGCAGGAACTCAGGGAAGGAATCTGGAGGCAGAAAGCATGGTGATGCTACTTGTTGGTTGGCCTTGTGACTCTGTCAATGACTTACTAGCTAGCCTAGGGAATGATACCAACCAGAGTGGACTGGGCCCTACTATATTAATTAATAATCAAGAAAGTCTTCTACAGGTAGTACTATGCCCATTTTTCTGAGGAACTGCCAGACTGATTTCCAGAGTTGTACCAGCTTGCAATTCCACCAACAATGGAGGAGTGTTCCTCTTTCTCCACATCCTCTCCAGCATCTGCTGAGTTTTTGTTCTTCGCCATTCTGACTGGTATGAGGTGAATCTCAGGATTGTTTTGATTTGCATTTCCCTGATGACTAAGGATGTTGTTAGGTGCTTCTTGTCCATTCGATATTCCTCACTTGAGAATTCTTTGTTTAGCTCTGTACCCCATTTTTTAAAAGGGTTCTTTGATTCTCTGGAGACTAATTGCTTGAGTTCTCTGTATATATTAGATATTAGCCCACTATTAGACTATTAGATGTAGGAATGGTCAAGATCTTTTCCTAATCTGTTTCTTTCAAGAATCGAAAAGAATAATGTTGGAAACAACCTACATCCTTCTTGATTGCAGCATACTCTTCTAGTTTTGGAAGCTGGGGTCAGAGTTCTTTTAAAGCGTCCAGAGAAATTAGTTGGTTCCTTAGTCATCCTGAGTTCTATTCGTTAGGTGAGGTCACTGGACTCTTTCTAAATTCTTGACATCTTGTTAACCGAAGATGATGTACATATGAGTGTAGAGAAGGAGAGGGTTTTATTTAAAGGCAAGGTGAAGGTACACGTTAGACATGCTGTAGAGTAGTGGGTAACTGAAGTTTTCTTTGATAGGTCTAGGAGGAGGAAGAGTGGGTTGCTAAAAGACAAGCAGTGTGTGTTTTCTTGCTTTGATTAATAGATCTATATTATGTGAGCCTTTCTTTATAGCATTATCCTTTCCCATGATGCAGGTGATTCTAATCATGTGCATGTTCAATCATGCGTAGGCATAAGATAAAGTTTGACTTATTTATTACACATGCACCCCCAAAACAGTCTAGGCTCTATTGATACACTGTGCCGAGTTCCCATAAATGTTCCAGAATATGTTTGACTACAAAAGGGGAGTAACCAGGGGTTGTAATGTGCTATAATCAGAGGGACTATCAGCCTTTGGAGAGGTCCCTGAGTTCTTCAGTGGGAAGTGGGTATGTATGTAAGTCCAGCAAGGCACAGTCGCCAGCTACTAAGCTGTTCTTTGCTTGTTTGACTTCTCTGCCTTCTTGCTCATTGGTGGGCTGGCTAATGCTTTCTCTTAAATTGCCTTTCTATCCTTGTTACTTCTTTTCTTCTTCCCCATGGAGAGGAAGGTTCTGGAAGAATGTTCTTTGTACCTACTCTTTACCTATAACTATTTGTGGGTGGTTAAAAAGTTCTTTTATATTTCTGAAATAAAGCCATACTTGATTTTGTTATTTCAATTCACAAGTCTTTTCCTAGGCTTCTTCCTAGTGTTGGCATGTTTGAAATAATTACAGATTTTATTGAGTCTTGGAATTACAAATGTTTATCCCTACTAACCTTTTTGTTTGCATTACCTTTGGTGATTTTCAGTACAGCTCTGTGTTCTGCTCTGACTGTCCCAGGTGGAATTCAGGTTTCCAAACTGGATGCTCCATTCCCAGCTCAATCCTATTAGAGTTAGGAGGAAGGACTACGGATTCTCTCTGTGGAGTCCTAGCTTCGTATTTACTTTAACATATTTTTTTTTCACTTTTGAGGAAATTGTAGCCTTCATAGCATTCGCTAATGTGAATGTTGTTCCACATTACTTTCAGATATTTCCTTCTCTTTAGTTTTAACTCTTATGACCTTATTTATTGCTATTTTGCCTTTGTTGATATTAGCAACGGCTCTGAATTGGGCAGACTTGAGTGAAGGACCATTTTCTGATTCTGCACCTCACAATGGAGACTTCGTCTTCAGTTCTTCCTCTTCAGGAAAAGACAAAGATGTAAAAGTTCCCCGCTACTAAGTAATCCTCTCCCTGTTCGCTTGACTTCCTGGCCTTCCCAAGTGTCTGCTGAAAGGCAGCTCACCCCTTTAGCAGAACCTTGGCTACATGCTGCTTCTTGTCATGTTTTCACTGTGTTAAAATGAGTTTTCCTAAATAAAAAATATATTACTAGATTGTGTTAAATTGACCTGAAAAATGTCAAATATTTCTAAAAAATTGAAGTGTTGATGTTTAGGGAGCCAGGTAGGCAAAGAATTCAAGAATAAAAGATTGTATTGAAAAACTGATTTTGATGGAGAGGTGAGGTTTATGCTGAGAGAGAGAGAGGGGGGGGAGGGGAGGGGGAGGGGAGAGGGAGAGAGAGAGAGAGAGAGAGAGAGAGAGAGAAAGAGAGAGATTGCTATCTGTGATTTAGGTGACTTTTTTTCCTTTCCTCTCTTCTTTTCTGTCCTCTCAGGTCCCCACACTGTTCTACACTCACCTGCTGTCCTTAGTTTTGGTGAGCAACAAATACTCTCCACGCTTTACCACGTTCAGACTATTCATTTGAATCCATTGGGAAACCAGTAGTATGGCAGTTCAATAGAGAACCTTCTTTTGTGCTTTTTTTTCCAACTCCTGTTTTTATTCCAGGAATAGTGACATAAGGATACCTCTAAAACCACCACATGCTTAGGGGTTAAACATAAAGGTATGTATTTAGGGCATGTGGAAACATTCAAAAAGTCCATGCATTTTATGATGGATAATTCAGCAGCACCACCAGATTGATGATGACTACAGAATCAGTAAAGCATGTTTCTGGGAGTGTTTTTCAGACTGTTTCCAGAGACAATTGGCTTATGCATCAGCTACCTATAATGGGGAAGACACATACTGATTGAAGGCAGCATTACCCAGTAGGCTGAAACTCCAGATGAGATGATTAAAGAGGAGGAGGAAGGTGTGTTTTTGCTGCTGCAATTCCAATGGATCTCAGTCTCTATGCTCATCCCCCTCTGAACTTGGATTTGTACCAGTGACTTCCCAGGGGTTCACAGGCCTGCAGTCTCTACTGGGGCTGCACCATTGGTGCCCCTTACTATGAAGTTCTTGCTTCTTGGACTGAGAAGCTACCACTTTCCCTCTCTTTCCAATAGAAAGACAGACACTGTAGGGTAATTTAGTGACCAAGATAATATATTGTTTCCTTAACAATATTTATTATTAGTATGCAAGTGTGTGCACGTTCATGTGTTCTTGTGCATGCTCACGTAAGTATTTTATAGGACATCTATCGGGAGTCAATTTTTAACTTTCTACCTATGGGATCTGAAGCTTTTACCTGCTGATCTATCCAGATGGCCCAATCTTAGCTTATACTTGTATATATTTTATTGTTCTTATTCTTCTGGAGAGCCCTAATTCATGAGTGTAAGATATGCTCGCACATGTTCTTCTGCAGACCCATAGAAGTCAGATTTAGACATCATGCTCTCACAAAGCCTCTGGCCAAATTGGTCAGAATTGATGAGCTTTACAGCCTAGGCTAAAACACACAGTAAGGAGGGCTGTGTCCTTGCACAAAGTGATGGACCGCAGAGCAGAGAGCCAGGTTGGTTGAGCCACACTTGGATAATGGAATCAGAGAGGCCAGGTGAGACAGACAGGAAACCAGAGCAAAGAACTTAAGAAAGACTGAGGTCAGAGAACTTGGGAAGGAAAGAGTTTTTCCAATTCTTGTTTATGTGAGGTTCAACCACACATCCATTTCTTTCTTTCTGACCAGCATCTAATAAGCCACCACTTCATTTGAACTCTCAGAAATGAATTTCTGCTTCATGTGACTTAAAGAGCCTCAAAAGGGATAGTATTCTAACTAGTGCTCCTTCCTTTAATGGTAGGAAGACTTTTCCATAACTTTTGACTCTTTGAAGTATTTCTGCTTAAACTGGTTTGAATAATATCTTAAATTTTTCCTTTGCCTCTTCAATCAGTTGTTCCATTATACAGAATATGCTCTTCAAAAATGTACACTATCCTTGTATATAGTCATACAGCCTTGAATTTACCTCAGTCTAATTGTATTTTAGTCCCATTTTACCATTTCTAGCTGTGAGAACTCACTGTAAATGGAGAGGATTATACCAGAGAACTGTTGGGAAGTCATTTAGTTATACTACAAGGATTCAGATCCATGATTAACCATCAGGGGAAGGAATTTAAGTTAGCGGCCTAACAATTATGTTCATAATTCTGTTCCATACACAGAATAAGAACATGGAATTTTTTAATAAAACCAAGTTCATCTAATGAGTTTATAAAAATATTTACTGTGGGGTTATAATATATTTATTTATTTAGCTCTTTATTTAGATAGAGTTTGTGTTTGTATAAAATATCATTTAAAGTAAAACAAAATAGATGCAAAATTGGAAAGTAATTGAGACATTGTTACTAAATGAAGTAAAGATCTCAGGTAGATAATAAGATATTTACGGTAACACATTACTCAGCTTGTCATAAATATTTATATTTCACAAGCACCCTTACTTGGATGGAGTAATAACAAGAGCTTGTATTCATGGTGATTTTGCTACATGCACGCTCAACATTGTATTTACTCATTGAATTGTATTATAAAATTAACCCTCAATGACTTCTGAGATGCAAAATCTGCCATAGCTATCATTTTGCAAGAGAGAATATTGAGCTTTAGGGAATAAAATGATGTTGTTTTTAAGGATTTTGTAAAAACATAACCTCCAAGATTTATATCCATGTCAAAATACACCAACTTATTTAAAAATTTCTTCTGCCTTGCAAGAATGAAAATAACAAACCTTATACAAAGCATGGTGTGTGTGTTATTCTTCCCTGGCAGGGCAGGACCTCCAGAGCCTTGTCAAGTTCAGCTTCATTATTTCTAGCACTGTCTGAGGTTTATTTCATGTCTGTTAATGACCAAATCTGATTGGCCACCATGTAGGGTGGCAATTACTTGAGGTCAGATAATTGAAAACACTCACAGAACTTTAACAAGGTACACTCATGAAAGATTAATGACAAGTTAAGGACAGACAGCACCAGGATCACAAAAGCAGCATTAACAAGACCTGGCACACCTGGGTACAACTTCCCAAGTCCTTTAATACAGATTATATTGTATTCCCAGGTTCAGGACTGGCAAAAATGGTGGTAAGATCTCTTTGTCAAGAAATATGAGGTACAGGCCTCCTGGGAGTTCTTTCATTTCACCAAGCAGACAGCTACATCAGGCTGAATGACCAGGTATAGCAGGTGTGAACTACCATTCTATACATTTTTCACTAAACAACATATAAAAGCCAGCATTAGATGCCTCCAGAGGGGATTTCAAGATTTAAACAGAACATTATAAATCATCAGGTAGGACATTTCATTCCTATCTGACCAAAGATTTGTACCATAGTCCCCGGAGATGCCCTCAGACCAGCTTTAACTTAATCCTATTTCTGCATATGAGGATTTGTCATTTAAGAAATTTGTCCCTTGCTGGAGCCTAGCACTATTCAATGAATTTTCTATAAGGAAGCATTCCTGATCTATGATGTCCAACAGGATAGCCATGAAACAAAGGTGACACTTGTCCAGTTAAAATGTGGCTAATGCAGTGATCTGAATTTGAAGGCTTTATTCATGCTAGTTTGATAGCCACCTGTTGATAAATGGCTATCACATCGGTCAATGTAACTAGTTTATCTGTGATGACAGTACTCCATGTGGCAACTCTTTATCCATTAGAAGCCATTGGTGATTCTACTTGCTATAGTATCTCCTTCTGGACCATTCTACCTTTAAGAAGCATTACTGCTATGTTGATTTTGGCTGTATCTATTGGGCATCACTCTTTTCTTTGATGGACATTGCAGATGGTCTACTGTGCTCCTAATGTGTGATAGATACCGTTGACTGCCACTTTACACCCCCTGCTTAACAGGACCTCTTCCCCCTTGTCTTAGCTATTTTTTCATTCCTGTGATAAAATGCCGGGGCCAAAAGTAACTCATAGAAGATAAACTCATGATTTCAGAGGAAGAGTCCATTGTGGCAGTGGAGACCCAGCAGTGGGCAGCTAGAGCAGAAAACGTAAAGATACAATTTTAGTTGTAAACTCAGAGCTGAGAGAGAGAGTGTGCACCACCAACCAGGAACTGAGTGTTTAAATATTGAGCCTATGGGGATATTTATCACTCAAACCATAGCACCGCCCTAGAGATTGAGCATCTGTTTCTCATTTCTCTGTCTTCTTTATATTTATAGCATGAACACATGACCCAATCGTGGTGACTGTGACCTTAAGGAGCATTCTAGTTGCAAACATGCAGTGGGTTGGGTATTGATGGCTTGTCATGTGCTGGTTGTTTATTTTTTCAGCATGACACAAAACAGGATCATCTTGGAAGATAAACCTTCAATGGTTTGACCTTTTGATCTCATTGTCTTTTAAGAAAATCTGTGTAGCATTTTCTTTTCTTTTCTTTTTTAAATTTTTTCCTTCATTTTTATTGGATATTTTCTTTATCTACATTTCAAATGTTATCCCCCTTCCCAATTTCCCCCCTGGAAGCCCCTTATCCCATCCACCCAACCCTTGCCTCTATTAGGGTATTCTCCACCACACCCACTCCCTTCTGCCTCCCTGCCCTCGCATTCCCCTACACTGGGGCATGGAGCCTTCACAGGACCAAGGACCTCTCCTCCCATTGATGCCCAACAAGGCCGTCCTCTGCTACATATGCAGCTGGAGCCATGGGTCACTCCCTGTGTACTCTTTGGTTGGTGGTTTAGTCCCTGGGAGCTCTGGCGGGTCTGGTTGGTTGATATTGTTGTTCCTCCTATGGGGTTGCAGCCTCCCTCATCTACCTCAGTCCTTTCTCTACCTCTTCCATTGGGGACCCCGTTCTTAGCCCAGTGGTTGGCTGTGAGCATCTGGCTCTGTATTTCTCAGGGTCTGGCAGAGTCTCTCAGGAGACAGCTATATCAGGCTGCATGCACCTCTTAGCATCCTCCATAGTGTCTGGGTTTGGTGATTGCATGTGGGATGGATCCCTATGTGTGGCAGTCTCTGGATGACCTTTCCTTCAGTCTCTTCCCCACGCTTTATCTCTGTATTTCCTCCTGTGAGTAATTTGTTCTTCATTCTAAGAAGGACTGAAGCATTCACATTTTGGTCTTCCTTCTTCTTGAGCTTCATATGGTCTATAAATTGTTTCTTGGTTATTCTGAGCTTTTAGGTTAATATCCACAGTGAGTGCATATCATGTGTGTTCTCTTGTGATTGGGTTACCTCACTCAGGATGATATTTCTAGTTCTATCCATTTGCCCAAGAGTTTCCTGAAGTCATTATTTTAAATAGCTGTAAGCATTTTCTTGACTGAAAATTTGTGAGGACCCAGCCCACTGTGGGTGGTGCCACTCTTGACTGGTGGTACTGGGTTATATATGAAAGCAGACTGAATATGCATGCCATGGTAAGCAGGACAGTAAACATTCCTCCATAGTCTTTGTTGAGTTCTTGCTTCCTGTCTTACATTCTTACTCTGATTTCTCTCAATGATTGACTGCGATAACATGTAAGTCAAATAACTCCCCCTTTCCAAGTTGTTTTTTGTTATTGTGTTATCATAGCAACAGAAAGAAAAGGAGGACATGCCGAATCATTTGACAAACTTCTATCCCCAGTTGATGGTATTAGGAGGTAGAGTCTTGACGAGTATCAGGTCATGAAGCAGAACTTTCACGATCAGCATTAATAGTTTTATGAAAGGGTAAAGTGGAAGTGTCTGGATATGTCATATGATGCAGACTCACATGGTGTTTTATTAAGACAGACGCACATGGTGTTTTGCTGAGGCAAGACCCATGGGAGGACACATGATGTTTGGAGAGAGTATAAATAAGACTCAACGGACAGTGACAGTGTGCTTGCATAGCTAGCTTGACAACACTTCATTGGTCTCCAGTCTTTAGCTTCCCTGATGGTTGCTTCCTTGAGAGAGGCATGGCAGAGAACCTCTCTTGGCTTCCTGACTGGTACTGGTCACTCACTTCTGCTGACTGGTGCCAGTTCTTCAGAAGACTGGCAGCTTCTGCTAGATCATGCCAGGGCTGCTGATTCATGTTTGGTATCCTGATACTACAGAACTGTCAGCTGGCATTGCCCCAAAGAGCTGCTCCTAAGCCGGTCCACATCCGTTTGTCCTACTTACCATCTTTTCTTTCATAGGGGACTGTGGGCTAGAAGGGGGGTTGAAGCATTTGAGAACCTTTATTAAAAGTAAGTTTTTAAAAAATCTAGGCCTAAAAAAAGGGAGCCCCAGAAAGGTGTCTTTTCTTCTCTGCAATAGGCAGATAACACAGTCAGTCACCAGTCGGCCACCCAGAACAAGCCTCCTCAGTCACACAGACAGATGTATTGAAGAAAACAACCGTGTCCTGTGTAGATAGAAAACCAGCAGGCCCCTCAGTATTGTAATGCACAGTACTGAGTCAACCCTCTGAGGTGGGGAGGGAAAGAGAGAGAGAGAGAGAGAGAGAGAGAGAGAGAGATACTCTCTCTCTCTCTCTCTCTCTCTCTCTCAGAGGACTTGATTGAGTTGACTGAGGAAGACTCTAACTTGCTTTACATATAGTTGCTCCAGAAGTGTATTAACAAACTGATATAAAATAAGAGAAAACAAAACAAAAGAGAGAAAGGAAGCTGGGAAAGAGAGCCAATAGAGAAGGACTGAAAATCAGAGAGGGGGGAAATACAATTAGTCTCTTTCTTGCCCTTCCTGCCTTGCTTACCTATTACTTCACCTCATTTGACGAGGTTAAATTGTTTCTAGAGTAACAGAGCCTAGAGCAGAAGCACTTCATAGATGACTCACTGTCTTCGCTCCAGGAAGCAACCCAAGAAGCTCAGTGTTGGTAGTGCCTATGCAAATTTCCACTATTTCACACACATATGTGCATGTACAGAGAAAATATACCATTGCTTTTCATGCTTATACACTTTTTAAATGGTTCTACCATATTCTACATCTTTTTCTTCTATTTGCTTTTTTGGAACCAGTTACCACTTTGGGGGTGGTTATCAATCTTGAAACACAAAAGCTCCATATCACTGCTTTCAGAGCTGCTATGGCAAACCAACTGATTAAGCATGCCGTGGTCGACTTTTTTGCTGATGGCAAAGTGTTTTCCATGCTTATAAATAGAGCTTTTTAAAATCAAAGTTTTACATAGGTGCACAGTTAGAGCCAATTTCTTCTACAAGGGTCTTTGAAATCCACTCTTACTGACCTTAGTCCAAAACACTCAGGCACAAGCACACTCAATTTTTGCTGTTTGTTTGAGATACACTCCTAAAATCTACATTGAATGTTCACAGCACAGAGTGTTTTTCCATTTTAGACTTGAACTGTTATGTGGAAAACCGAACTGGAGCTTTGTGCATTTCCATTCACCATGAACACCATTCTTCCTTCTTTTCTGTATAGTTCTGTTACAATTCTAATTATTAGATAAATGTGAAGTTTTAAGGCTCTGTGAACACGGTCAAAGCTAAGTCATACACTGGTCCATAGCTAATAATTTTTACACAGCTTTGTGTCTTGTGAAGTCAGTAATAGCTGTTTTATTTTCTATAGTTTCTCTGTGTGCTTACAAGCACTGTATACCCAGAACTTGCCTTATCTTCTGAATCAGTGAAAACAGTCTGTACTGTTTCAGACATTCATAGAGACTGTGGCCTGTTTGGTTCTACACCAGATGGGGGCCTAGCACTACAGAAGAAGTGGATGTAATCCCTTAACTCAGAAGCTAACTAAAATTGATAACCACTCACAAATGGAAAAAAATGTTCTCCAATAGAGTCTCACTGGGCATGTAGACCAATGGTCAACACAAAACAAACTCAATAGCATTTTTGAGGTTCTTTGTTTCATAATGTTTTATTAGAGCATTTTTTCATTTTTCACTGTACAGATCATTTGCATATGTATTATGGCTTCTTATTTTTGTGTTTTTATGGGATCCTTATGTCTGTGAATGCGTATGTCTCTGCTTCTACATGGATTTGTGCTTTGTTTTGTTTTTGCCCTTTTCCTTTTTTGTTTTGTCCTATTTCAAATTGTTTATTGTTGTTTTATTTTGTTATTTTTTTAGATGTCTGTTTGTTTTCTCAGGAGAGACACCAAGGAAGCAAATGGATCAGAATGGGAGGGAAGATGGCCAGGAACTCCGAAGAGCTGGGGGAGGAAAAACTGTACTCAGAATATATTGTGTGAAAAATAATCTATTTTCAATAAAACTAGAAACATATGAAAATAAATAAAATTCCAAATTGAAAAATTATTCTTCTTATTCTCACATCTGCCTCATACAGTTGTTTCAGAGTACACAGTCTGTAAATTTGCTACCTCTTCAATCTTAAACATGCAATGAGAGTTAATCATTTGCCTTTATTTTTTATCCATTCAAATATCTACTCCTAAAGCATGTACATGGAGGTAACACTGTATTTATGTATTTGAGACAATATAGCAACAAAGAATGGAAAAAAGGACCTGAATTTGAGAGAAAGCAAGGGGAGGGTGATGATGTCATTACATGGAGAAAAGAGAATGAAGAAATGATGCAATTATATTATCATTTCAAAAATTAAAAATGAAAATCATTTATCTTTTCTCTTATATTTAATATTTATTTTGTTTTTAATTAGTTAAATCTGTTTCTTGACAATGTCAAACACACATATATTATGCATTCTACTTGTTCATAACCCATGCTCTCTTACTTCTCTTTATCCTCTACTAACACCACCTTCTACCTACAACTTTCTTGCCCACAGTCACATCTTTTGCTATGTTTTGTGACCCTCTGAGCTTAACAAGTGCTTCCCACCAGAGCACGTGCACCTCACCACTGAAAACATGGACTCCCCCTCTCCCTCAGCTGCCAATAGCTTCCTGGAGAAGGCCCACGTCTCGAGCACCTTCCTCATCCACAACTGGTGAATGACAGGGCCATTGCAGTGCAAGTCCAGTGCAGATAATCATAGCTGCTGTGGGATGATGTTTATAACATTTGCTTCATGCCTAAGAGATGATATTTCATAACTCTCTTCTTGGTCGCGTAGTTCCTATGTTCTTTCTATTCCCTGAGCCTTCCGGGGTGGTCTAAATGTTCTATTTAGGACAGAACATTCAAACATCACTTATCCTTGGGACTTTGAATAGTCACAAGTGTCCCTTCACTGTCATTCACTGCAGAGAAAGGATTCTCTGATTAGGTAGAAGTACTACTTGTCCACTGCATAATCATAGACATTTAGAGGACAGTTTGACATTATGTCAATTTGACACAACAGCAGTAGTAAGCCTCATCGTAGGCCCTTGCTTTCCTGGAATTTAGGGTTGCTGAAGAGAGATTTTGTGTTATTCTAATGTGTTTATCTTTGTAGGTGTATTGATGTTCCCTTACAGATTATTTAAAAGTAGTTTTTTTTAATAATGTGTGTTTGTATATGTGTGTGTGCACAAGTGTGTGCATGTGTGTGTGTGTGTGTGTGTGTGTGTGTGTGTGTGTGTGTGTGTGTGTGTCTGTGTGTATGCAGAAGTCAGATGTCAACATGCTGGAGTTCTCTCCTTTTACCACATGGGTCCTAGGGATTAAGGTTCATCATTCTTAGCTCTAAGTAGGCAAATGCCTTTCCTTTCTGAGAATCTCACTCCCCCCTACCCCTATTTTGATGTTGTTTCTTTCACTTTCATTTGTTAAAGCATTTCCACCTCTCCCTCTGTGCCTCCACTCCCATATTCAGTGTTGTTCTTAGGGTCATGTGCTTAACAACCAACCATTTACTATTTGGTAACCTATCACGGGGCTTATCTCTTGAGAAGACTGAGTCTCCCTTATTAAGAATTAATTGGTCGTCTGCGGTTCTTCATCTAGGAGTGCCTAAGAGTAAAAAGACATGTAAGTGAAATAGATGAATTTTTGGAGAGAAATTGAAAAAAGATATTTGAAATATGATAAAGTCAAAATGCTGGCAAAATTATAGTAAAAAAAATTAAAAATGTTGAGCACATGGGGCAAAAAGGAAAGATGGAAATACATGCTGTTATATAGCTTGTTCCTGGGTCCTTGGAGACCAGTGACTGCTACTGTATGCATGGCGATGAGATGCTCAGTTGACCCTTCTGCCTGGTGGTTTCTGCTGGTACTAACTTTGTATTGAGCACTTGTTCAATGTCTGCCAGTACATCTTTGCTGTAGTTCCTTCCTCTCTTTGTACCAGGGGCCTCTGCTAGCCACGACCAGCTTTGGAGTCTGTAAGTAGGGCAAGTTCTCTTGCGCCACAGAGACTTCATATCATATCCTCCACACATGGCTACTATTCTCATTGATACGTCTCTTAATTTCAGTGGGAATGTGGGATGTATCTACCGCACTGTTGCTCATACAGGCGGAGGTCCCCACTTATTACATTCCAGATATCTCGAGTAATCCGGGAGCAGCTGCAGTTTTCAAAAAGTCTGGAAACTTTGGCATTCTTGGGCTCTCTAGAAATAAATGAGAGATAGGTGGCCTCAGAGGTTAATCCATCCACTGACCTCATGTTTAGGACAATCAGATTCCATTGCTACTCATAGTAGATGAATCCTACTGCAGACCCTGGGCCCTGGACCTTTATTTCCCCGACTGTCTCGTTGCCTCCACTGATCCATCCTTTTGTTCATCAGCATCTGGTGCCTCAACTCTCCCAACTGCTTTTCAAGACTCTCTTACTTCACTGATGGCCAGTTAATTTCACATCTGTGCTTGTTCCATGTTGCTGGCTCCCCAGGATAACTCAGTTTTAAATGATGCTTTCCCTCTCAAAATGGTTGGAGGCCAGTGCCTCTGAAGGCACAGAAGAATGCCACAGTAGGATTCCTTTCCACTCCTAACTCATCTGCTCCATGAATCACTGTCTCTCCAAAACCTGTAACTGGATTGAGGCTTAGGTTATGATTGTCCTCAGGGTAGGACTGCCAGTCTCTTTCTGACAAACCTCCAGGCAGGTCTACCATTTGGATGAGGCTTCTGCTTCCCCCCCTCTCCATTCATGGAGCCACAGAGTTGGAGAAGTATTCCTCTTGATTTCCTCTATGCAGTACATTGCCTGCCTTTTCCTTAGTACGTTTCAGGTGTCTGATCAGTGAATCCTTGAATCTCTTCTTTCTCTGTTTTTAAAATGGGCTCTATTTTTTCTTAGTCTTAAAAAAATAATTACCGGTGTGTGTGTGTGTGTGTGTGTGTGTGTGTGTGTGTGTGTGTGTGCATAGTGTATGTGGAGACATGCGTTTGGAAGTCAGACAATAACTTCACGGTGTTGGCTCTTTCCAACTTTTACTGGGCTTTGGATTTTGAACTCAGGTCAACAAGCTAGTAAGACAAGTACCTTTACCCAGTGAGCTGTTTGACAGCCCTGTTCTGTTCTTATTCTGTTTCTCCTTCACTACATCACACAGAGAGTGGCTTCAAGTTGTCATCTTACTAGGAGCCTATTATCTTGCATTTCTTTCAATATGATATTTTTCTTTTATTTTCCACTTCCCTAGTTATCTTTTTTTTTCTGTAGCTTTCCCCTTGTATTTTTATTCCATGGGCTCTCATTTTCCCGTGTGCTGCTGCCTTCAGATGCTGGTGACCATTGGCTCTCATTTAGCATGGGACACAAAAGAGTTGCCTAAAGCTATGTGCATGGGACACATAGCACAAATATCGATGGGCTTTTCCATAAAGTAATTTATCAGTTGTGCTTTATTTATTTTTGTTGGAACAACCTGAAATATTAGATTCTAATTTTTTTCTCTAAGCTAGTCATGTTCTCTAAGAAGGGCTCTTCTACCCAGGGAGTAAAAACCTGTCTCTCACCCTTGTGAGACTTGAGTGGGAAGAAAAGTCTGGGATATCAACATGTAATATGTTAATTTCCCTTTCTTCTTCTTTTAAGGGAAAGTATCCTAGCTGTCAACTGATTCTAATTTTCTTGTCCAGACACAATCTATTCTTCACCTCATTCCCTGCCTGTCCATTGCCTGGTTATAAATGGGAGTGAGACAGGGTGAGGTCCTCTGGCAAGACTGGTAGGTGGCCAATCAGCTCCATCCTTCATCTGCTCTCTACCACCATTCCTTTCCTATGCTTGCTCTCCATCACAGGAGCTAAAAGCTCAGGAACTATGTGTCCATAATTATTTGCTCGTCATGTTCTTGGTTAGGTCTGCAAATGAAAGACAAGTTAAGATCTGAGATGCAAAAGGCAAACCCCATACTACTGTTATCTGGCAGTAGTTGTTAATTTTGTGGACTTGAACAAACATGAGCTTTTGCATCAGATTCATGGTGATTCCTTCAGAATCGCATGTTCTGATGCTGTGGTTATGTGTGGGCCTCTTTGAAGCTCTTGAACCACCCTTAAAGCTTACAGCAAACATCCAGAAGAGTCATGCCTTTCCCTGGTCTGCCTTTCTTTAATCTTTCCAACAGTTTTGTAGACAGTACTTTCCCACATTAAATCCCTTTCTGGTGGGTATTGTTAAATTGTTGCTTAAATGGACTTTCAGTCAATCTCTTCATTTGAGACTCAACTTTGCTCCACTTGTGTGGATGACTTGGTGACTTCTTAGCTTATTGCCATTGCTTTCATGTTTGCTAAATCAGTTACCATTCCTCCCTGCTTTCCAGGTTCTAATAATGCCACTGTTTTCCCCGAACCTCTGTTTGCTTTGAGAGATTTATGATTTTAATTAAAGAATTAGCTTTCATTTGTTACTTTATAATGTGCTTTTGGAAGGAAGTATCAATGTGTATGCTGTTTACATCATCATGGTTCTATATCAGTTTCCTCATTCACCTTTTAGTCACCTTTCCTACATGGCCTCTTAGCAACTGTCAGCCTTTGCTATCAACCTCCTTGCTATCCTTCAACCCTCTCCCCCACTGACTCTGTCCTTCTCTTGTACCAGTTTTATTTCACTCTAGCTGTATGGATCTTGGTTCACAGCCCTTGAACCTAAAGTCCTTGTCTTTCTTGCTTCAGGACATTTCAAGTATCATTCCTCACTCCAGCAAGTCCAACATGTACCTGCTCTGGTCATCTCAGAGAAACCTGGCCTGACCACACTCACATACAAACTGAAGTATGCCCTTTTCTCTCACGAAATGTGGATCTTCCACTTTATAAAGCACTTGTACTTTTATCACATTAATTACCTAATTAATTAATACACCATCTACTCTATAGTAATACAAACTGTAGATTTGCTATATATATAGCCAGATCTCCACTCATAATTTGCTAAGCATAAGAAAAGAAAGCATATTTGAAAGAAAACTTATAGAAAGGGAACACTTTGTACTGTCTTCTGACTACTAGGACAGGAGTGATCTCATTGAAGCAGAAAGGACATTATAAAAGATCAATTTCTTGAAAGATTCACCCTCAAAATATATATTTCCCCATGCTGTTTTAATTCTACAAACTATCACCAAGGATAAAAAGGAACAGGATCAATTTATAGGCCATGAGGTTTAGTATTCCCACAAGCTCTTCCTTCCTTTCTTTTCTCTTTAATAGTAATAAAGAAAAAACCTATTCATTTTCCTTTTCATCCCCTTAGGCTTGAGTCTATGGTACAAACATCATTAATAGTTCAAATGAAAGAAGAAAAAAATGCAAGAGAGATGAGCAAATTAATATAATGAAATAATCAATGCAAATGACATTCTATTGTCCACAAAAGCCCTCAATCAACTTTCTTAGAATTACTGAATCTGATGAGTAATTGTGGCTTAATCTCTAATTGTAAGATCAAGGCATGCTGTCAGAAGCACCGCCATCATGAAGTAGATACTTGACGGCATTCGTTTTATGTTAGGACTTTAAAGACATTGGAAACCATTCATCAAAACCATATCACAAACAGCAACTATTAACTGAAAAAACCCTAAGTTTGGTAAAATAGAAATTTTATACTTGTCATCAAATAAAACCTACCAGTGCTTATTTTTCTAGTGTCTTCAAGAATATGATATCTTGGCAGAATGTTTTAAATAATAATTTCTTACTGTATCTTTAACAAATGATAGAATTTAATGTGTGACCATCAGCAAAAATATCAGGTATTAGGGGAGGGGGAGGGAAAGGAGGAGGGGAAGGAGGAGGAGGAGGAGACTTTAATTGTTCTATGAAAACATATAGGCATGTATCCGAGTGTTTAAATTCCTTTGTACATTGTTTTGGGGAAATGCCTGACTCTAGCATCTTAGGTATATATATACATGCACCATAACAGTTGGCAATTTATAAAATTACTCATGACCATGTATTACTCATTTTACAATAAGTTTTATGTTTATTATTTCCTAACCTCATTAGACCTTATAGAATAAAGTGATTGGGTTAAGCAACCGTTAAGTGTCTTCCTAGTCTTGCTGTTCCAATGTTCTCAAACTGTGACTTGGCCTAATCATGAGCACAGCTCAGTAAATCCTTTCCCTCCGTGTGTTTCTATGTTTGTCTCTGCCACTTTGGTGTTCTCCCAGTAGACACATCTAAGGACATGCTGATTAAATTAGTCAAATTAACTCTTTGCCTGACTCCATCCTCATTAGGCTAATGAGCAGACGAGGAATACATCTGTATGTCTCGGTTGTTTTGGGTCAGAAGTACTGTCATCAGGAGCGCCAGTGAAAAGTTGTAATCATGGCATTCCTTAAGAGTTTTTAGCTGGCAGCTCCAGAGGAAGCCTGTGGCTCGGCTGTGTAGAAGCTGGAATGTGCTGGGTGATCGCATTTTCTCTGCTGCATCATTGAGAAAAAGTTGTCATTGTGTTTCCTCCTCCAGGAAAGGATTTTGGGGGAGGGCAAGCATGAGCGATGTTGATCCGTATTCATCAGCATGGAGGAGATCTTTGCAAGCGTGAGTTGCGGTGGTGTGATTAGTTGCGGTGGTGTGATTAGATCTTAATGACGGAGCAACTGTGTGAGTCACAGTCTACAGATCTGCTTATGATGAAGTGTGCATTTGTGGGCAGGGGATAAGAGGTGACTTAGAGATACATTTTGGGAATGACGGAAGAGAGCTAACGACGTTTCAGAAGTTGTATGCTTTTGACTCTAAAAGGCATACTTCCTCTGCCCAAATTACATACCATCGTGTTCATTTGACTAAGTGGCATTTCATATTACATATTAAGCATGGCTCTAAAACTTTTATACTGGATTTAAAAATTGATTTACAAATGACTTTTAGTGCTTTCCTATAATTATAAAGTGTGAAACACTGAGGGTTGTCAGCAAAGTGGCCAGCACGCGGTGGGTGCCAAATATATGTGTTCCCCTGGACGGAAGGGAACAGTGGTTGTGTTTGGATTTTATGGCTGGCAAAGTCCCCATGAGGGCTGGCAGTGGCCTTCGCTATAGCTTCCTCAGCCTGCGTAAATAGTGTGAATGAAACCGTGGTACCCAAGGGATTGTGGCCAGTTTATGAGGGCAGTAGCCCTTTATTTTTTTCAGAAAGAGAAAAGACGGTCTCTTTAACCTTCTGAGTATGAGGGTGAGGCAAAAGTTTCTCTCTTCACAGCTCTCTTATCACTTACTTTCAGGGCTCAAAGTGAGGATGTGAATATCTGCAAACAATTCATGTCTAATATTCGGATCACGATGAGAAGGTAATGAAACTTTGAGAAATGTAAGATCACATTAAAAATTATGGCTCTGTATGTAGCAGCTCTTGACTATGATTTCAATCCTAATACTGCTCAGTTGTGTGGCTCAGTCATTATCCAGACAATGTTCAGTGGACACTGCAGCTGTGCTGATGGTTCTGTGGCAGCTGAGAACACAGGCTTCTGGGAACCGCAGGAGATCCAGTGAATGCCTGACACATTCCCTGTGTTAATAAAGTCTATGTTTTAACACTTCCTGACTCGCCTACCCCCAGTCTTCCTAGGATGCTTACCCATTGCAGAATACCGGGACGTGCTTTTGAAGCAGGCATCAGACTTATTGCTGTGACACGTGTGTGGAGAAAACAAAGGCTTTGGTAATGGAATACTCCTTTGGCTTCATACCATTTCAGATTTTACTGCCGGGTTATGTCCTGGCTTTACCTCCTGCCATCTGTTCTTATCAGAAGACCTTGAAACTGTAAAGTGGTGGGGGGCAATCAAATCCATACACATCACTATACTATTGTAAGATTCATATACTGCCTACTACATACTAAGCTTTTGGAAAATATCAGTTGCAGTTGTGAATGTAACCCGTGGAGAATGGGGCTGGAAACATCATTTCCTGACTCAAAATATCACAATGGTTAGTGATACCATCTTTCTATTTGACAATGGACAGTTTCACTTAATTTGATGAAGTAAACTCCTTGTAGCCAAAAGTAGGTTTCAGAGTTATTGATGGCTCTGAACTCCAGGGAATATTATCAACATGGTTACTCTTAGAACGTGAGAGGAGTCTGTGGCCCATTTTACTCAATTGGAGAAGCTATCCCAGATAAGCATTTAAACCCTACAGGATAACTGAGTATGGCGAAGGATAACTGTGTAGAAGTGACACGAATGGCAGCCTATGTCTGCACAGTGGGTACAGGACACTATGAAAGTGGTGTTGAAGTCCGGAGGCATGATCAGGCATGGGAAGAGCACTGCACCCACAGCACAGCATGCTTAGAAGTCTGGGAGCTTATGGTGTATATAGTAAGCATAAGGGCCAAGGGGAGGTATGGTCCTTCAGCCTTAGTCATGTGTAGAACAAGAATCAGGAAAGCAGAAGTATTTACCTCCAGAGGTTTCTATGTAAGAAATGCTGTATAAATTCTTTATAACTCTAAAGATATGTGTCTTCTAGGCCAGATGTAAAGATAAACATTTGTATGGCAAAGGAAAACTGTATATCCGAAAGCTGATTGATCAACACAGTAGCAGCTCACAGATGGACTTTCTGCATCTAACTGTCTGTCCTGAGGCTGTTTCCCCTAAACTCTGAGTTCAGCAACTTGTCTGAGCATAAGAACTACCCCATACAACTACAATGACTCTGCCACACGACAATTCCAGGTTCTGCCATAAACTCTGATTCCATATCCATTAGCCATTGATGGGCTTCTGGGCCTACCAATGCAGCAGGGAAGATTGGGTATTTCATGAATATTTTGACTCTCTCTCTCTCTCTCTCTCTCTCTCTCTCTCTATATATATATATATATATATATATATATCTTAAAGATGGTTTGATCTTGAATTCCTGATCCTCTTGCCTTCACCTCATATGAATTGGAATTATAAATGTCTGACTGATGTGTTCTGGATTTTTAATATCGATTTGGTGAATAGAGTTGGTGTAAATCATTTGCCTGTGCTAGTTACCTTTGGAAGTACCAAATTTACGTACAGTCTTCTCATCTAAGGCTAAGCTTGGAGAACTCATCAAAGTATTTTTCTGGTATAGGGCCTCTGGGAACCAGAAGATAGGGGCACTCAAGCGGCAGGTCCACTGCGGTCCAGACACCGTCCGGATCTGAAGGGACCCGATCAAAATCTCCCTGAACCCAAATCCTGTGGGAGGGAGAGCTAAACCTTCAGAGGGGCAGACACGCCTGGGAAACCAGAAGAGACTACACTCTGCCCACCTTTCTGACTCCAAAGGAATCCCGGTGCATGGGGGACGGGGAAAAGGTGGCCCAGGCCCTCCTGGTTGCCGCCCTCATGGAGATCTCAAAAGCAGCCCCCCCCACCCCCCACGAGCAACTTCAGCCGTGAGACCACAGGTAAGACCAACTTTTCTGCTTCAAGCTACCTGCCTGGTGGACACAGGACACAGGCCCACAGAAACAGCTGAAGACCAGTAGACAGGAAAGACTACACGCCCGAAAGCAGAATATTCTGTTCCCATAACTGGCTGAAAGAAAACAGGAAAACAGGTCTACAGCACCCCTGACACACAGGCCTATAGGACAGTCTAGCCACTGTCAGAAATAGCAGAACAAGGTAACACCAGAGACAACCTGATGGAGAGAGGAAAGCACAGGAACCCAAGCAACAGAAATCAAGACGACATGGCATCATTGGAGCCCAATTCTCCCACCAAAGCAAACACACCAGAAAAGCAAGAATCTAGATTTAAAATCACATTTGATCATGATACTGGAGGACTTCAAGAAAGATATAAAGAACTCCCTTAGAGAAATGCAGGAAAACATAAATAAACAAGTAGAAGCCTATAGAGAGGAATCACAAAAATCGCTGAAAGAATTCCAGGAAAACACAATCAAACAGGTGAAGGAATTAAAAATGGAAATAGAAGCAATAAAGAAAGCATAAAGAGAGACAACCCTGGATATAGAAAACCAAAGGAAGAGACATGGAGCCATAGATACAAGCATCACCAACAGAATACAAGAGATAGAAGAGAGAATCTCAGGGGCAGAAGATACCATAGAAAACAAAGACACAACAGTCAAAGATAATGTAAAACGGAAAAAGCTACTGGTCCAAAACATACAGGAAATCCAGGACTCAATGAGAAGATCAAACCAAAGGATAAGAGGTATAGAAGAGAGTGAAGACTCCCAGGTCAAAGGACCACTAAATATCTTCAACAAAATCATAGAAGAAAACTTCCCTAACCTAAAGAAAGAGATGTCCATAAACATACAAGAAGCCTACAGAACTGCAAAGAGATTGGACTAGAAAAGAAACTCCTCCCGTCACATAATAGTCAAAACACCAAATGCACAAAATAAAGAAAGACTATTAAAAGCAGTAAGGGAAAAAGGTCAAGTAACATATAAAGGCAGACCTATCAGAATCATACCAGACTTCTCACCAGAGACTATGAAAGCCAAAAGATCCTGGACAGATGTCATACAAACCCTAAGAGAACACAAATGCCAGCCCAGGTTACTGTATCCAGCAAAGCTCTCAATTAACATAGATAGAGAAACCAAGATATTCCATGACAAAACCAAATTTACACAATATCTTTCTACAAATCCAGCCCTACAAAGGATAATAAATGGTAAAACCCAACATAAGGAGGCAAGCTATGTTCTAGAAAAAGCAAGAAACTAATCGTCTTGGCAACAAAACAAAGAGAAAAAAAGCACACAAACATAATCTCACATCCAAATACGAATATAACAGGAAGCAACAATCACTATTCCTTAATATCCCTCAACATCAATGGACTCAACTCCCCAATAAAAAGACATAGATTCACAAACTGGATATGCAATGAGGACCCTGCATTCTGCTGCCTACAGGAAACACACCTCAGAGGCAAAGACAAACACTATCTCAGAGTGAAAGGCTGGAAAACATCTTTCCAAGCAAATGGTCTGAAGAAGCAAGCTGGAGTAGCCATTCTAATATCGAATAAAAGCAATTTTCAACTAAAAGTCATCAAAAAAGATAAGGAAGGACACTTCATATTCATCAAAGGAAAAATCCACCAAGATGAACTCTCAATCCTAAATATCTTTGCTCCAAATACTAGGACACCTACGTACATAAAAGAAACCTTACTAAAGCTCAAAGCACACATTGCACGTCACACAATAATAGTAGGAGATTTCAACACCCCACTCTCATCAATGTACAGATCATGGAAACAGAAATTAAACAGAGACATAGACAGACTAAGAGAAGTCATGAACCAAATGGACTTAACAGATATTTATAGAACATTTTATCCTAAAACAAAAGGATATACCTTCTTCTCCCCACTCATGGTACTTTCTCCAAAATTGACCATATAATTGGTCATAAAACAGGCCTCAACAGATACAGAAAGATAGAAATAATCCCATGCGTCCAATCAGACTACCATGGGCTAAAGCTGGTCTTCAACAACAATAAGGGAAGAACGCCCACATATACATGGAAGTTGAACAATGCTCTACTCAATGATAACCTTGTCAAGGAAGAAATAAAGAAAGAAATTAAAGACTTCTTAGAATTTAATGAAAATTAAGGTACAACATACTGAAACTTATGGGACACAATGAAAGCTGTGCTAAGAGGAAAACTCATAGCTCTGAGTGCCTGCAGAAAGAAACAGGATAGAGTATATATCAGCAGCTTGACAGCACACCTAAAAGCTCTAGAACAAAAAGAAGCAAATACACCCAGGAGGAGTAGAAGGCAGGAAATAATCAAACTCAGAGCTGAAATCAACCAAGTAGAAACAAAAAGGACCATAGAAAGAATCAACAGAACCAAAAAGTTGGTTCTTTGAGAAAATCAACAAGATAGATAAAACCCAGCCAGACTAACGAGAGGACACAGAGAGAACGTGTCCAAATTAACAAAATCAGAAATGAAAAGGGAGACATAACTACAGAATCAGAGGAAATTTAAAAAAATCATCAGATCCTATTACAGAAGCCTATATTCAAAAAAACTTGAAAATCTGCAGGAAATGGACAATTTCCCACACAGATAGCAGGTACAGAAGTTAAATCAGGAACAGATAAACCAGTTAAACAACCCCATAACTCCTAAGGAAATAGAAGCAGTCATTAAAGGTCTCCCAACCAAAAAGAGCCCAGGTCCAGATGGGTTCAGTGCAGAATTCTATCAGACCTTCATAGAAGACCTCATACCAATACTATCCAAACTATTCCACAAAATTGAAACAGATGGAGCACTACCGAATTCCTTCTATGAAGCCACAATTACTCTTATACCTAAACCACAAAAAGACCCAACAAAGAAAGAGAACTTCAGACCAATTTCCCTTATAAATATCGATGCAAAAATACTCAACAATATTCTGGCAAACCGAATGCAAGAGCACATCAAAACAATCATCCACCATGATCATGTAGGCTTCATCCCAGGCATGCAGGGATGGTTTAATATATGGAAAATCATCAATGTAATCCATTATATAAACAAACTGAAAGAACAAAACCACATGATCATTTCATTAGATGCTGAGAAAGCATTTGACAAAATTCAACACCCCTTCATGATAAAAGTCCTGGAAAGAATAGGAATTCAAGGCCCATACCTAATCATAGTAAAAGCCACACTCTTCTGTCTTCATGTTCTTTCCTGTCCATACTCTGCAACTCCATGACCTCTTTCTCCTTAATTATTATTATATTCACACGTACATACACACACGCACACACACATGCACACATCTAATTAGTGCTCTGTGTGTGTGTACATGTGCATCTTTAGGGACAGCCATTTGGCTCTAAGGATTTGTGAGCCTGTTGAGAGGTTCATCCCTTGGAAGGATGGATTCTCATTTTAGCTGTCATTGGTTGGCTGGAGTTCTTTGTCTAGCTGCTGTTTTCTGTTTGTATGTTTTTTGTTTTATTTGTATGAAGGTGAATTTTGAAAAACAATACATTTTTATTTGTTTTACTATAGTTGATATTTATAATGGTTTAGTGAGATATAAGAGATGGGAATATTACTTCCAACTGAAAGTAGAACACAGGAAAAGGAGATCTTTCAAGCTTCCTTTACATTTGTGGCTGAGTAGAGAAGTTAAAGGCCACCAATGTCCCTTGTATCAGCACACCATGCTGCCTGATCATGTGCCCTGTGACTATTGACAGTCATGGCTGTGCAGTTCATGGCATCACTGCAGATCGAAACTGTGACGAGACAGCTCTGATCACGAATCACAGCAGTCTGCCTGTACCTTCTCTGTAGTCACAGGCACTGTTTGCTCTGGACCTCTGATGGCACCAACTTTAGACCACCAATTTTGTGTCTCTATGCCCTTTTAAAGAAGTTATCCAGGAAAGAAAATCTAGTTTGTTGTGATGGAAAAAGTTGGATTCCCAGAGAGGCATCATTCTGGTCTTTTCATTATAGCTGCAGATTTTAAAAAAATATCACCCAAATCCATCCCAACCCAACTCTCCAAATGACTCTGTATCCTTTATAAACACTTTTTGCTTTGTTGCTGTTTCCTTCTGAGACTTCCTGTTTTTCACTGATTCTACTCTGGCCTGTTGAAAATAGTAAAACATTTTTCTTTCTCATCAGATCTGTTCTCCACAAATCCCTCTGCTGCCTTTCTGAACCACATCTAAACTTTGCAATTTTTTTATCTTCTTCTTTAAGTTTCCTATCTGACTGAAAATTTAAACCAATCCAAAGAAATAACAACAATAGTAAGACTTCTCAATTTTCAGCAATATATAATTCTGTCAACGAGAAGGAAAAGAAAATTAAATGACCAAATGCATTTCCATACCATGCTGGGAAGAACAGCTATAGGAAATTATTAGATTTTCTTCTGTAAAGGTCTTAGTACAGAACCTGGCATTTTGTTAAGTTTTCTTCCCTTTCCCAAAGGGTGTGAATTATCTAGGAAAACACTTTTTATAATGGCAAACATGAACTAGTTATAAATAGAATAAAAGAGAAAGCACAGAAAGCAGGAAGGAGTGAGGGAAGCGAGGGAGAGGGAGAAACAAGTGGGTCGTTGGGTCATTGTGCAAGCACAGAAAGATATAGGAGAAATAGAAAGATCTGGTGCTATGGGATAGTCTGACAGGAGCCTATGTAGTAGAAAGATACAGCCCGGTATTTCTACAAAACCAAGAAGAGCTGAACCTTTCTAGTTATTTAGAACATCATGGGATAGACTTGGCTTCGTCAGATTATACTTCTGTCCCGGGGACTAGCTAGAAATTGACATGCAAGAAACAACCATTGAACTATTCACTAGAGATTATAATCAAATAAAAAAATGAAATTTAATTTCACTCCCACTTTGAAAGCGTACTGTTTATTGAACAAGTTAGAAAAGCACTTTACAATGCACCACACGTATTTCTTACTGGCTGTGTCAAAGGGTATCGTCTCTGGGGACAAGTGGCTGTGGTGTTTTCTGTAAATATCGTTTGGGTCAAGACCTTTTGATCTTGACTCACTGGTACTTTGAGCTATTACAGGAAGTCTGAGCTACTGGGGTGTAGGGTGGATGGATGACTCAGTAAATAGAGTCTTCTGAATCAACAGGAATATTGAACTTGATATCTGAATACAAGAACTGAATGATAGTCAGTCGGGGCAGCATCCCCTTAGCAGGAACAGAATGCAATAAGCTCTTATTTTTCAGAATTCCTTTTTGGAAAATGAAATAAATCAGAAGTTAACTGTAAGACAAAGCACAATTTTGATAAAGGTGCATTACAATTAGCATCAACTATATTGATGGGTAGTGTTGACTACCCACACACTCTGGATGCATCTGCTCTTTTGGAACTGCTTATTGAGGTGGGGTTTTATTAGTTTTCTATGCTGAATGTCTTGCCTTGAATCTCTTTTCCTTTCACATTAATGAACAGCAACAAGAAGCCTTCTCATTTATAAATAAAGACCAGAGAGCAATCAATAGAATGCCACTAATATGTTTTTCAAGATTAATAGGTGTTAATAAAATGAGGTGATAAAATTGCTAATTGGATTCGGTAGGTGGAACTGCAGCGAGGAATATTTTTAGAGGCTTTGGAAACATTATTCTTTCTATTTGAAGGAGGTGGATTGGAAGACTCCCCTTGTGTTGAGTTCGGGAGTGGCCTATTTTTCTTTGGAAAGTCTCTACTTATTTTATTTATGGACACAGATCCATAACTTCCTGAGAACAGCGTGCTCAGTTTTCTCAAATTTTCTTCTCTGTTGCAAAATGACAGGGTTCAAAATTACTTGATTTAAATTGATACGATTTTCTCTAGAAAGCTGCAAAAAGGCAGCAGGCAGCAACTATTTTTGCATTTACTGTTTTATTCTTAGTGCCCATATTCTTACCCACTAGAACTGTTATGAATAAACATTTAATATTTGTCCCCTTTTACAGTGATGGATGCAGGACAGTAACCATGAATGCTATTGTACATGTGTCCATATTCATACATACATGTCTTTCCAGAAAACAATGCTCTACATATGTACCGTCAGGAGAATTTCAATTCTTAGCCCCTCCTCTGTGTGTTTATGTATGTGAGTGCAGGAGTACCCATACCATGACTCATCTGTAAGGTCAGAGCACAACCCCTATGGTTGTCTGTCCTTACCTTCTACCTTGTTTGAGGCAGGGTATCTTGTTGGCTGTAGTGTCTATCACCCAAACTGGCATGAAGGCTTCCATAGGTTATCTTCTTTTCTCCTCCTCTGTCACGGCAGGAGCTTGGGGATTACAGACACATGATACTATCTAGGTCCAGCCCTTCATAGGACCTGGACATCTACACCCAGGCTCTCATATTTGCATATCACTTTACTAACAGAACTATCTCTCCAGCTTGGAAGAATTATGTTTTTCAAAAAGGGTTTATTATTCTGATTTTAGGGTCAAACACAAGAAAATATGTTTCCAGACTTCGACATCTTATAGAGGCTTAAAAAATTTTATGTCTTGCCTTAAAAAACTTATTTATAGAGATTTATCTCCAAATGTTATTGAAAATTCCTGCAGAGTCTTATCACTTTCATAGTTACCACAATGTCTCCTCACAGGCCTGGGCACTTTACCTAGTAGTCTGAGATCTTCTTTCTTAAAAAAAGTATCAAGTTCCTAAATCAGGTTCTCACCAAAGCCTCATACAGAGTAAGACTGGAAAAGATAAAAGTAAAGAATTAAAATTTGATAGATAGGAGAGTTTTACACTTATATCTGAGCAAACAATGAATTCTGTAGTTTTAGTTTGAGTTTCCCAGAAGTAATACAGGAAGGAAAATATGACGGATCGCTATTTCTCTAACAAGAGGGATGCAGACCATTTTCACCAGAGCAACTAGCTTTTCCTGTTGGATTGCATGCATCACAGAGAGCTGAGTAAGAATCCTGAGCCATGTTGGAGAAGTTTTTAAAGTAGAGAATAAAACCCTCATGTTTCTGCTCTCATTACTTTTTATTCTGATACTTTAAAAGCCCCCTACTTGCCTCCTATTAAGGTGTAACTCAAGTTATTTTGAATAAAAGTGTTATGTGGAAAATTGTCATTTCCTTGATGTTAGGTGGCTAACTAGAGACTATACAAGCAAAGAATTGCTGGAAAGAGTTCGGCATAACAACAGCTGTTATAAGGATAAATGCAACCAAACCTGTGCTAAACAAACACTGCACCCAGCAAGTAATCTGGTCTGTGTGTGTGTGTGTGTGTGTGTGTGTGTGTGTGTGTGTGTGTGTGTGTGTACATGTGCATGCATGCAAGCACATGCCCTAGAGTTCCTGGTTAGGGGCAGAACTTTTTCTAGAAACCTCTGCTTTCTGATTTCCAATCAGAAAATCCTGTAATGGTTTAAATGTAAAAAAATATCCTTCACAGCTTCATGTATTGAACACTCGGTTCCAGCCAGTGGTATGTTTTCAATGGTTGTGAAACCTTTTGGTCATGAGGCCTAGGATTTTAGGGCCAGGGCTTTAAGAGTTATGGTATTGCTTCACATCTGCTAGAATGCTTTGTTTCTAGGTCCACCATGATACAACAAGTCCCTGCTGCCACAGATGGAGCCCTGCCTCTTTCCTTTGATGTTACCCCTTAAATCATGAGCCAAAATAAATTCAAAATAAATAGCTTGCCTAAGATACTCTGGTCAGTAGTTTGTAATAGCAATAGGAAAAGCAGCTACTATAAATCCTAAGTTTTTTTCTGGCCCTGTAAGAAAACTCACTATTTATTCTGCTAAATGGACATAGCAATAAAAAGACTCCCAGTGACAAATTGCTGTACTGGCAGATCAGTGACTCACTCAGCCCTCATCAGAGAAGCTGATTGTTGCAGTAGATGCCAATTAGCATAGCGATCCACCACCGGTGACTTCACAGTGCTTAGCTCTACATACGATGCACATGTCTCTCACTTCTCTGAAGCTTAGGGATCTATGCAGAAGAGGGTCTATAAAGATTGTAAGAGTCAGAGGTGGTGGAGGACATCAAGGCCACAGTGTTGATGGCTCCCACAGGGCAGATGCACAAAAGACCTCACTAAGACTCTGAAAGCAGGCCCAGAACCTGACCAGGCCTAAGCCAGACACAACCCCAACGTGCCGGCTATTCTTTTTCATTTAAATAGAAAGATTAGTTTTAAAAACACACCATAGTTTAATAAAAAAACAAAAAAACCAGGATTCAAAGACTAATTTTTTCGAGAAGTAATTTATTATACTGTCCAGTATGCCTTTAGAGAATTAATATCCTGAAGCTAGGGTGCCCAGAGCATTATACGGTTGAGTCTTTTATACATCTTGGCTTCTCTGTTTCCTATAGATGGCTACATGCATTCTGTTTGGAGGAGTGAGGGAAGAGAAGGGTTGGAGGAGAGACTGGTCAGTCCTCACATCCACACAAGTGTCCTGGCCAGTCTATAAACACACACACATGCACACACACACACACACACACACACACACACACACACACACACACACACACAGGTACATTGACCAGCCATGTGACTCTTCCTTGTTTTTCTCCTTCTTAGCCCTCTAGAATCTCCTCTGTCCTTCACCACAATCTTACTGGAAGCTCTGGGGTTTTGTCTGCTTTTCATCACCAAGGCAGTCTGCTTTATCCATGAAAAAGATCACAAGTAAGACAGAGATAGCATTCAGAAGGAGCTTTTATTCGTCCCAATGGTGCAACACCAGAAGGTAGCACACAGAAGAGGAGCCTTCCTGGATCCCTGCTTGTGTGTCCTAAAGAGGACCAGATGAAGCTTGTTTACCGCTTAGAATTCTGCCACTGTGGTTCTGGAATGTGCCCAGTTTCTAGTTCTACCAACCACAACCTCATCGGCACCAATCACAGGCTTCCTGTTGAGTCTCTGAGGAGACGCTCCTCCTCAGTTGCAGACTGAGTGCAGTCCTTTGACGTTCACCAGTATTTATCCTAACTGGAGTACGGTCTTCCAAAGGCAAGGCCCGGTATTGTCCTAGCTAAGGGAAAGCCGTCTGCAGCTGCAGCCATAGCTTCTGCAGTAGTTGTCGTTGCAGGGCTCCTTGGAGCTAGAGTTTAGTTTTTAAAGCCTCTGTTGGGTTTTCAAAGTGGGGAAATGTTCTGAAGAGTATGTCATCACTGTTCAAAATAGGGGCGACTTCAGTGACAACTGTAAGTGCAAGACAGCCAGGAGAGGAAAGGACCCGACAGCTGTCAGTCTAGAGGTGAAGTCAACCATGGCCCTTATAGTTTAGCTTGTTTGAAGGAAGAGCAAACACTAAGTGACACAGATAATGCAAACTTACTGTTTTGTTTGTTTGGTTAACTTGTTTTCTGAGAGCAGCTCCTGTTGTACAGGCTGGCCTCCAAATCAATATGGAACCAGGAATGATCTTGAGCTCTTGGTCTTGAATCCTCCATCTCCTAAATGTTTGGACTTATAGGTATGTACCACCACACTGGTTTGCAGACTTATCATTAATATTATTGTGGGTGTGCTTATGTGTGTGTATGAGTTTTTGTTGTGTTGTTTTTGAGATTATAATTCGAACACATTTCCCCTTCCCCTTTCTCACTCCAAACTCTTCTACATACTTCTCCCAATTCTCCTTTAATTGATGGCCTCTTCCCTCCTTAATCATTATTGCATGCGTATATGTTTTTGTATATAAATATGTCATGAATATAATCTGTTGAGTCCGTATAATTTTACTTGCATATATGTTGTCAGGACTAACCATTTGGCACTGGACAACCAGCTGATGTCCTCTTCCCTGGGGAAGGGCACCTTCCACTTCCTGCTCTACTCAACTGCCTATAGTTCTTCGTGTGGGTGGAGGCCTCGTGGGCTTTTCCCTGTCCACTCTAGTACGCTAGTTGGTGTAATCCTTGTGCTGTCATGTTGGTTATCACCTTGGTTATACCTTGTGGGTGTAACTTTGATGTTACCAAAAAAATGTATTCTCACAACAAACTCCCTGATTCTTTGGCTCTTATGATCTTCCTGCCCCCTCTTCCACAATGTTCCAGAGCCTGGGGTCCTATGGGAATGTTTTTCAGATGTACGCATTAGAACTGGGCTCCACAGATTTCTATTTGATTGGTTGTGGTTTTCTGTAATGGTCTCCATTTATTTGTTGCAGAGAGAGGTTTCCTTGATAGGGTCCAAAGATGACACTTGTCTGTGGGTATAAGGATAAAGGTTTATAGATTATTGTTAGGGATTGTGCTGGTTTGGTAAATTAACAGCTGAGCCATTCTACATTGGAATCCTCCCCCTCCCACCTGCCTTTTTCCCATTGGGACATCTATTCTCTATCTTGCCCCCCTCAAAATACTCTAAATATTTTCTGAGATCTCGTGAAGCACCTTCCTTGTGGGCAAATGTTCCTTTTCCTAGGTAGTAGTCAGGGTTAGGGAAGGAGAGGACTAACCTGTGCGTAAACATCTGAAAACCAGAAACCTACAACCTTATTCATTATAAATAAAAATTGAAAATGACTTATAACAATGAATTCAAAATGCTGTTCAGTGAATAAGGTATATTGTATATACTAAAATTGCAAACTAAATCCTGGAAATTCTACTTTTGAATCTTATTTAATGAAAACGAGAACATGGTTCAAATTAGTGACACATGTTGGAGCATAGAATTGTCTTGACAGTCTGACCCAGCTCTCTCGTTCTCCCACCAAAATGATGATATTATTAGTGTATTTACATAGTGAGAAAATAGCAAGTTTCTTTTTTTTCTTCTTTTTAAAATGTTAGATATGAGCTTTTGTGTATCTTATCTTATAGTCAGAAAAAATGATAAAAAAAATCACACACTATTTTTCTTATCTCTATTTTTTCCCGAGAATAAATCATTCGGATCTTCAGTATAAATGCTTTTATCTATGGTGGCTAAATCAAATGACAACTTGATTATTTTGCCATCTAATTCCCAGATTGGTTGATTCTATATTTTTCAATTCCCTTCCCATTTCTGAAATTTAGATGCTTATCAGTTTCCAGGACAGCATTTCTTCTGAGACATATGATTACTTCTTGCCACTTTCTCAATAAGTCATAGGGGTGGCAGAGTTATGGAAAGGCCTTTATAATTAAGCATTACCAACACAGATATATTTTTCCAGTTTCCAACTCCTATACAGTCATCTTTTCACAATGGATTTAGAAAGTGTACATTTTTGTCCACATTCAATATTGTAAATTATGTCTCAAAAGCCTGTGAGACGTACCTAATAGTCTCACTGGTACTTTCAAACAATATGACCAAGACAGGAAGTCCATTCACAAATAAGGCACGAAGCTCTGCTTAAGGCTTCATCATGGGACATTTCATTTATGTGGAGTTTGTATGCCATGACTTCTTGATTACTGGTTTTTCAGATTGAGAGCAAATCTTTTAGATTATGGAGGTGAGAACACGAATATTTTTGTCCAGGTTGTTATGTTTTTTAGCTCAGGGTGTGACAAGTTTATTAAAGTTTAAAAGAAGGATCTTAGGACGGGTAAACTGTAAATCTTGGCAGGAGGAGGAAATGAGGTGGGCTTATGCAAAGAATGAGAGAGCTCAACATACCAGAGAAAGCTTCCTTAGCCTGCCCAAAGCATCTAAGAGAGGGACAAGTATTTTGCCAAGTCAGGGTTAAGGATAGTGTCAGACACAGAGAACTCCATGGTGGCTTTGATGCAAGGAGCACCAAGGGCAAGAATTCAGGAACGAAGTGCACATTATTTCATTAAAAAGATAGGCAGTCCCCCTATGCTTTTAGCATGGTATATGCTGGGTGGACACACCTCCCTGATGCCTGTGCATGCCTTCCCTGAGGGCTAGTCTCTTAGCCCAGTGATTGAACTGCCCAGCTGGAATGTTTGGTCTCCATTCAGGATAGAGATTTCATTCCCTTGAACGAAAAGAAAGTGTTTCCCTTAATGGGCCCTCACTGCTCCTACGGCACTACTGAAGTGAAAGGCGCAGACACAAGAAGAACCCCACAAATGGGAGCATTTGCAGAGCACTAAGAGAGGGGTTTTCAAGGCCAGAGTGCAGGTTACCAACAAGGGCAACTTCCAATAGCTACATTGTAAACAAATAATCTAGCCTGAATATTTAATAACAAGCAAATAAGAAGCACCAGGGAAGACTTAAATTTAAAAATGATTTCAGTGATTATTTTTAGCCCTCTATAAATCAAAATAAAAACCAGTCAAACAAAGAACTTTAAATATTCTGCTTGCATATTTAATTCTGAAACTAAACTCAAATATGCTGCTCAGAAACATATTAGAGGTGAGAGGACAGGTTATTATCCTGAAGTTTGGACTCAATTCAAATGCCTTCAAAATTTCTATTTAAAACTACTATTTGTTAAATTGCTGAAAAATTATTTGAAAGAAAGTCTGCACTTTCTAATCATTGGCTGTTCTTTCTTTCCTCAAGGTACTCCAGTCTGCTCGATCAATTCTTTATTCAGCTTTTAAATGAAAACCTCATTCTCATCTCAAGGCTCCTCTCTTAGCTGGGAGCTACATTGTCACATGCAAAATACTTTGGGTAGCCTTCTGTATGCCTCCTCCTGGCACTGTTGTTTCTTGTGGAGGCCATCAATTGAAGAGAAAGAGAGAGAGAGAGAGAGAGAGAGGAGAGGGAGAGGGAGAGGGAGAGGGAGAGGGAGAGGAGAGAGAGAGAGAGAGACAGAGACAGAGACAGAAAAAAGAGAGAGACAGAGACACAGAGAAAGACAGAGACAGACAGAGACAGATGGTAGAGAAGAGAGGGGGAGGGAAAGAGGAAGAGGGAGGGAGAGAGACAGAGATAGAGAAAAGACAGACAGAGAGACAGAAAGAGACAGACAGACAGAGACAGATGGGGGGAGGGAGAGAGAGAGAGAGAGAGAGAGAGAGAGAGAGAGAGAGAGAGAGAGAGAGAGAGAGAGAGAGGAGAGAGAGAATTTTAAGATCAGTTGCAAGGTCAGGGGCCAAGGCTGGGCCCATGGGCCAGGAGTCTTATCTTCAAGGAAGATGTAAATTGGTGGCTTTGAGTTTCATTGGACTGAAGTGGGTAAAAGCCTGATTAAAAGGTCAAAGAGAAAATTGAAGAAAAGAAATTTAGGGGTTCGAGTGTGAATCTTGAGCCAAAATGAATTACTTAAGCAAAAGGACAGGGCTGAGAGAAGTCATCAGAGCCTAAGAAGCATTGGGACCATTGCCCTCTCTGTGATGTCCTTCAGGTAGGGCACGATGAGAGGAAATGGATGGCAAGAGAGCCAGACAAGGGGGTGGAAAGTGAAAGTCATAAGAAAAGCTACCTATTATGAGAGAGAGGGTTGGGAAAATCAGACCTTGAGAACTTGGATCCAACCGAGTGTAATAAGAAGGGCATTTAAATCCATATGTCAGAGTGGTTAATGGATTAGAAGCTGTGAAAAGTACAAGGGGGACAAGGATAAAAGAGGCCAGAGTGTTACTAAGAAAAAGGAACAGAGAGAGGCTTCCAGGAAGAAATATTTTATGTTAAAACCAGTCACTAAGCCAACAGGATGAGGGCGGCACAATGTTCTTTTATAGGTGCTTATAAGATTTGTTATTAAAAAGAAGTTTTAATCATAAAATATTTGCTTCATAAAAGGCTGCATTTAATGTACATATATAATATATATAGCGTAATAATAAAATGAATACTCATAAACCTACCACCTTACCTAAGAAGTAGTACATTACCAAAACCACAAAAAAAGCAGGTTTGAGTGCTGTGCCTGATGCTACACACAGAGACCCCGTGTGCACCTGGCGTTTGATCTATCCTTTTCATAGACTTTTTTATATATGTATATATCTCTAAACATCATGTGGTTTAGTTCTACTTGTTTTTCAGTTTATGATTATGATATGAGAATCCCCCTGGACTCAGCCTGGGCGATGCATTTCCCCCACCATGTTTGTAGTTGGTATTCATCATTTCTTGTATCTTTCTACATATGCATAATTCATCTATATTGGAACACATCCTATATAAATACAAATATGCATGTGTGCATTGTACATATACAAAACATATGTATGCATGCATAAACTGAGAAAGTATAAGGAATTATCTTATACAATTTTTGACACTCACTGAAATCTGCATGTCAGGCTACAGGTTTGGAAACTATTCAGTCAAGACTTCTTTCCCCCTTTCATATTATCAATTTTTAGAAGACCGAAAGTAAAAATTATATAAATTTATTTACACGAGATGATGTTCGCAAGTATTCTTACATTGAAAACAATGACTAAGTCATTGTTAGGCTCCAATATTTATTTGGAGCAAGAAAACTCAAAATCCACCCATTTAGACATTTTGAAATATACAATATTGTTCATTGTTATTAGCTGTAGCCATTAAGTAGTATGATAAACTTTGGATTTTATTTCTAATATCTAAAAAAACATTTTAACACTTGCATAACATGTCTTGTAGCACCCACAGTCTAAATTCTGGTAACTGATGATGCACTTACGGCTTGTAAGACTGACTTTTAAGTTTTATATATAAGTGATATCATGTCGTACATTTATCTGTTGTGCTGCTTTTGTTTCATCCAATACAAGTCTTTTAGATTAATATTGGTTGTCTCATATAAAGTGACTTTTTAGTTTTACTTTTTAAGATGAACTGTGTAGTGTGCTGTACTATTTTTAAAAAGATTCTGCTCACTGGACTTTGGTTAGTTTGATTCTGTAGTGGTAGCTGGGTGATATGGTAGGGGTTTTGTTTGTTTGTTTTGTTGTTTTGTTGTTGTTGTTCTTTTTAATCTTTGAAGACTCTCTAAGCTGTTCTCCGTAGTGCCTGTGCTAATACATTTCACCCACAGCATACCCAGCTTCTCCTTCCTCCCTGCCCTTAGTCTGGGCTACTATTCTTCGTCTGACACACCATGACCAAAGGCAACATGGGGAGAAAAGGGGTTTGGGCTTACATTTTATTATCACCGTTCATTATTAAAGAAATTAGGAGGAACTCAAGCAGGGAAGCAGCCAGGAGGCAGGAGCTAAGGCAGAGGCAATGGAGGAGTGTTGCTCACTGGCTTGGTCCTCATGGCTTGCTCAGCCTATTTTCTTATAGAACCCGGGACTGTCATCACAGAGGTGGCACTGTCACAATGGGCTGGCCTCTTCTATACCAGTCACTAATTAAGAAAATGCTCTATGGGCTTGCCTGCTGTCCAGTCCTAAGGATGCATTTTCTCAGGTTCCCTCTTCTTTGATGACCCTAGTTTCTGTCAAGTTGACGTAAAACCAGCCAGCACACTCCCTATCCTTGTCAGCTACCTCATCTTTCATCTTTGTGAATCTAGCCATTCCAATGTGTGTGAGATGCTATCTCCTCATGGTTTGGATTTGCATTTCCTTGATTATTAGAGATAGTGAAGGTTTTAAACTGTACCCGTAGGGCATTTGCATATCTTCTTTGAGAAATAAATATAAGTAGAGACAGGCTTATACAGATCTTTTTCACATCCTTTACTGACTTATGAGTTATCTCATTACCGAGTAGCCTTGCCAAATGACATACAATCCCCCCCCATTCTATAGATCATCTGTTCACCAACAATTGCTTCACCATGCAGAAGCTTTTTATAGTTTTATGTAAGACAATTTGTCTATCTTTGCTTTTTAGGTCATATTAAGGCAGAGAGTCTGTGTTTTAGTTTTGAGACAGAATTTCTTTATTTGGGAAATCTCCATCTTTGTTTCTAAGAGCTTCAGCTGATCAGGTGAGGCCCCTCTCCTGGGTGCCTTGGGTGCATATGAGGGGTGATCTGCTTTGCTTGAAGTTTATAGATTATACAAATTAATTGCCGTAGGGAATTAAAGAGTACAGATCTTAGAATATCAGCAATTGTTCACTCACCAAGCCTTGTTTCCTTCAAATGGAAACATCCAATTTTCCATTGCTGACCAATCTTGCTCATATGTACCGCATTTCTACTGGAAGATGTATCCTCATCATGAACACTAAATATCCAGTTATCAGCTTTGATAATAGGTGCTCATTTTTGCACATAATTGCAACTACAGAGAGTTTAAGAATGGGATGGTAATACCATGTCTACAAGACAATGTTCTACAACAATCTATCCCTTCCTCTGGATCCTAAAGTCTAAATGTCTTTCTTCTAGTTTGAGATGATCTCTGAGTCTCTCTCTCTCTCTCTCTCTCTCTCTCTCTCTCTCTCTCTCTCTCTCTTCTCTCTCTCTCTCCCCTTTATTATGATTTGGGCCTAATTAGAACAAAGATTGTAGACAAAGACAAAGAGGCTTTTGCTCATTTTCTTCTAGTGGTAGAGCAAGGCAAAAACATTCATGGGTTAACCAATTCTCTGTTGTTAGAAGTTATAGGCTATCACTTATGAAAAATTTCCAAAGGATATAATTATTTATAAATAATACTATTTATGGAATAATCAGCATTTGTTTGGGGAATAGTGACTATTTCCTAGTGTATTGTTTCTCTGCTGCGTATTTGTTAACAAGCGTGTTTATTAACAATGCAAGGTCTTTCTTTTGCATAATTCACTTTCTGTAGCTAGTGCTCATAATCAGGTCTGTACAGTGTGTAATAAGTGTCTTTATAGGAATGCCCGGCTATAAAAATGGGATAAAATTCAATACAGAAACAGTGAGTTCCAGACCAGCTACCAGGAAGATTTATTTTAGTAATATAGCTGTATGTGAGACTGCTGCTTGGTGCTTTTTATCTGGCTTACAACATTTTATCTCCTTATGCTGGCCAGAGTTAGTCCTAAGAGTGGGATTCATCTTTAGAAAACTTAAAGTATCAATAAACTACATTGCTCTTGCAGACCTATACATTCTACAGGGCATGGTGCACTGTTCCACTAACTAAAAATCCCCTTTAGTTACTCCCCTTTATTGTACCTTCTGTCCAGTTGTCTGTCTCTTTTCTCTAAGTCATGCAAATATCAAAGCCCAAGTAAGCGGGGATTGTGAAGGATGCAGAGCTGGGATCAGAGAGATTACATAAATCTCTGTGCACTAATATTTAGAGTCCTCAGTGGTCTCCACCTGTCCAACTTCTAGATTCCTAATTGCCAGCCATATGGTGCCTTTTAGCTCATTCCCTTTATGTCCAGCAGGGAATTAGAGAATTCTGAAGAAATATAGCACTTCTAGAGTGGAGATCTTGGAATATCAGTGATTGTTAACTCACTAAGTCTTGTTTACTTCAAATAGAAGCAGCATCCAATTTAGCACATTGCTGACAAATCTTGGTCATATGTATCACATTTCTACTGGAAGATGCATCTTCATCATGAACACTAAGTATCCAGTCAACTGTTCTGATATTGCTGGACTTCAGCATGAAGGTATAAAGCATTGCTATATATTTGAGGATTTTATCCAACAATAAAGTGAAAGAAATGGAACAAAAGGACCCATAAAAAAAACAGAGGCAATGGAGAAGAAAACAAAAATCTATATTTAATATCTTCAGAGCAATAAAAAATACTGCATCTATAAAGCAAACAGAAGATGCTATAAAAAGAAATAATCAAGGAATCAGAAAGACCCTTAAAATTAGAAATATGGTAGCATCATAAACAATTCAATAAAATGATTGGAGGATGAAGTCAAGAGACCCCCAGAAAACAAAACATCAAGAGACAGAAAATAAAGGGAAGGAAATTAGATCAATCCAGAAAGTCAACCTTTAAACTAATGAGAGAGAAACAAAAAGTGGAGATGGAAAAGTTGTGAAAGAAGCAATAAAGATTTTCCCAGGTGCATGCACTGGAAGAATGACAGAGAGGGCACATTCCTTATTATCCTTTTGGCAAAGTCACTGGAAGACATGCTTAGGCAGACGAAGGTGTAAACAAGAAGGGAGCATCTAGGTAACTGGTATTTGCTTAACACAGAGAGGATTTCTTGAGAGGGAAGCCAAATTCTACATATCTGGCAACATCAGGAAGGTATGAGAATGATGTAGAAAAGAATGACTAAGTTTACGCAAAGCATTGTACAAAAAGGAAAGAAAAGTTGGAGCTCAGATCTTCCTTGGTTTCATGCAGTGTTGACAATTCTATAAATAAAGAGACAGTGGTAGGAAGAATGAGAGGAAGCCATGATGGAAGGTGAGACTGAGAGTCTACACAGAGAATTCAAGGTCAGCCGAGGCAGTGTATGGAGTTCTAGTTCCTGCCTCAAAAGACAAAGGCAAATCGGATGAGAAGGAAGGATCATGAGGAAGGAGGTAACATCTCAGCTACAGTAATGAGGTCAACGCATCATGTCTAAAACGGGGGAGTGAAGACATAGCAGCCAAACACAAGAATTAAAAATAACAGAGCCACATATCAAAAGAGTCAGCAAAGAATGAAGGGAGGTGGAAGAGAGGGCCATGCTCCCCACAGCCTGACTGCTGCAGACAATTCACATTATGTGCACATTTCTACTGTTAGTGAAGAAAATTCATCTTAAAAGTAATGGAATGAGAGTATGTATATGTCTTGTCTGAGCAGAGGTCTAATTTCACTTTGGGATTGGTTCCTAGAAATGAGATTAGTGGGTCAAAGGATTTGGCTGGTTTTGAGGCTATTTGTGTAAGCAGCTCCTTGATTCTTCTTTCCTTCCAGCCTCACCAAATGTGAGGCACCCCCACTGAAAAATATTTTCGTTCAGCTGGTGAGTAAGAAAAACAACATTTTAATTAGTTCAAAATTATCCTAGGCTCAAGATTTTTATTATTTTTGGTAGTGTCTTAGATCAAATAACACATTATGTTAATTGATGTAAGTTCGATAAGCTTTTGGCTTTCTGGATGGATGAGGAGGCTTCCGTGTAAATGTCTTTGGTCCTCTTGAATCTATGTTCCTCCTACAGAAGCTTTCTCTCCTTTGCTTCCCAATTTCCACCCCTATACATTAAAGTCAAGTATCTGAAGTAGACCAGAGGCAAGGTTGACGCCACTTCGACCTCAGCCACCAAGTACCCTAGGTCTGTCTCCAAGTAAAGCTGGTGATGACATCCTCGAGGTTAAGTTGTGATTGCAAAGGTCTGAGGGTTATTGTGGAACTGGTGGTTCAGGGCAGGCTTATATTAAAGTCATACCTTCTGCCTCTGCTCTGGTCATCAAAGCCCTGGAAAAGTCATCAAGAGACAGAAAGATGTGAAAAAAAAAACATTAGCACAGTGGAAATGTCACATTTGATGAGATTGTCAACATTGTACAATCTCATGTACAATGGATATGACACTGGTCTTCAGCCAGAGAACACTGTGCAACTACTAAAAGAGATCCTGGGCTCATTACGGTCTGTGGGCTGCAATGTGGATAAGCACCAACCTTAGTGACATTACAGATAATATCAACAGTGGAGCAGCTAGTAATGAAGCAGAAGATAAAATATTTCTTTTTAAGTTTAATGCTAATGGAAGAGGGGCCTTAAAGTTTTATACAGCTACTCTGCTTTGTTCATGAGTACACTGTTGTACACTGTCCCTGTCTTCAGACACACCAGAAGAGGGCACCAGATCCCAGTACAGATGGTTGTGAGCCACCATGTGGTTGCTGGGAATTGAACTCAGGACCTCTGGAAGAGCAGTCGGTGCTCTTAACCACTGAGCCATTTCTTCAGCCCCAAGATAAAATATTTTAATAAAAAAGCATCTGACCAAAATAAAATAAGACATGAGAGAAAGTAATTTCTCAGCTAGTTTTACTGTTTCTTTTCCTCTCACTTAAGAGTAGCTAAGACTAACAAGTTTCCAATCAACCAGTGTTTCATCTACCTGTCTTCTGTCTACCTATCTTTCTACCTTCCCACCTACCTACTGCTTGCTGTCATCTATTTATGTAACTATCTTCTTACCTATCTATGACAAATGGTTATTTTGTATACATGTAATCTTACATCAGCGGTGTTTGCAATTTTCCCCCTGGGTTTAAAAATACATTTTGTGAATCTCTCTGATTATATTTTAAAGTGTATCTGCTATAATGCATTTCAAACAATAGACTGTGTTCAGCCCAAAGAGGTGGGGTTGATCCCTAATTCAAATTTGATTGAGATGACATCATATAAGCACAGAGGATATGAAAAGACTTGTTATTTATGGGATGCGTTCTCTCGAGGCAGCAAAGCAGACATCCTAAGCTGGTCTGCAAACAGCTTAAGGAAGTGGAGAAAGGAGGTTTTATGTGGCTTAGGGACTGACTGTCATGAGGGTTATCAGGAGTGGCTTGTTTGGTTTGAAGACGTTACTCTATGTGCCAATGGACGGAGCACCTGGGCTTTCTGGGTGGCAGCATGGAGTGAAGGTGTGGAAAATGGAAAACCATCAGTCCGCCCACACCAACATTCGAATCAGACTCCTTAATTCAGACAGCCTGCTGTTCCTGAGAGCATAGCCAAACAGATCTTTGTTCTTGGAATATAATTCTTCAATTCAAAAACCTAGACAGAGCAGAGGGACACACTAAGGTAATGAATTTGTCCTTTTCGTAGGTTTAGTAACCTCCCCTGCATGATGGCCATGTTTCTGATGGCATATGAATGGCAGTGACAAGCTCCCCTCAAGCTGGCACACCAGCAGTGTGCAGCACCATCCAGAGTCTCCATCTGGAGAGGCCGGTGCCCTCTTGCTCTTCTGGCATTGCTCTCATTTTATTGCTTTGTAAAAACCAACCTATCTCATTCCCAAGACTCCACTCTGCCAGCCTGGTTGTGCCCCAGTTTTCTGAAATGACCGTGTGTTGCTTCAGGCCTCTTTCCCATGTGCCTCTGAAGGGCTTGATCTGTCTCTTTGATAAAAGTGAGTTATAGGCTGCTTTGGTCCCAGGAGGAGAACTCATCTTTGGGTTCTCCATGGGCCCAGAGATTAAAGGTAGGAGGAGGTCTAATGTTTTTTCCATCTCAGAACCACAGTTTGACTATCATCTACTCAGCAAGAGCAAAGGGTAACCAGAAGGCATGCCGACTGCAGTCTAATAGCAGAACTTCGGGTAAAGGCTTGGAAATGTCTTATTGATACTACATAATAGCCAGAACAATTATTCTCTCTTTGCAGAGAATTCCGATTAATGTGGATATGTAAAAGAAAAGCCTGAGTTGAGAACAGAAGGTCTACAACAACAAGATCTTGGCTCTCTCAGGAGCACTTTAGAGCTCTAGGAAGTGCTTAGGCCCAATTTGACATTTCAGATCAAGCAGATTAAAGCCCGTGGTTTTATCCACCTGGCATAATCCTAGCCTGTGGAAGCCATGGTTAATAATTATTGCCCTAAAGCCTAGAGAGAGCTCCACAATAGAATCCCTTTTATTCTGGCAAACCAAGGGCATATTGTGGCCAGAATTTTGAAAGCTGGCAGACAAAGCTTTGGCCTGCTTTGGGTGAAAATGTTCTTAGCATGATAAGTGCTGTTGTTCGCTTGCCCTCAGCCACTTGCTGACCACTCTTGTCTTTGTATAGCTAATCTCTCAATTCCACCTGTGTTCTCTGCACAGCAGGGTGACTTCGCACCTGGAAAAGCTCTTGGACACGTGGAGGAAAGTGAGTGAGGCTTTTTCTGACTGTACATTTTGAGGAGATATCAGTTCACACTGGGTTTCACCTGGCTACGTTCAGTCAAGCATTTGGAGGCTTGCATGCTGACATGCTAATGGGTTAGGATTTGGTCACCGAGGGCAATAATGTGGACTCGCTCAGGATCCAGGAAGCTACCATTCAAGGCAAACCAAGAGAATGCTTCGAATTTGCTCTATCCAAGGTGCTGAAGCAGTTTTGAGAGGGCAACCAAAGCAAAGACGATAAAATGGCAGATAATGTTCCTCAAGAAGCTGTTCAGGGATTTCCTGTCACTGACTTTCTATTGTCAAACGGTAGGGACCAACTTTTCCTGCCATCCATGAATGAAGTGCCTTTGCTTAGCTACTTCTATAGTCAAATCTTTGGAGACAGGTACCAATCTACTAAACAGGACCTGGACATCTAAGGTCTACAATGTAAAATAAGATAATGCACATAAATCCTAGCACTGTTTTCAGGACACAGCACTCACACAACTACTGTTATCACCAACATACAACAGAATATTTCTCCATTAGTTTATATCCTCCTTCCCCACCCATTTCTCTTTGGTCCCCTTCCTCTGTCCTTGAGTCTATTATTACGATTTCTCCCTGTAAATGGCTCCTTCTTCCCTTTATTTTGATATAGAATTTCTTGAGGAAAACTTATGTATGTAATTCTTTCTTTTCTTCTTGAGTGCATCAGGCTGGATTGACTTAGACTTGCTGGAATCTGATTCACATGTACATAAACATATACATATATGAATATTACCCTCTTGAGGGTTACCTTTCAATGAGAATTGCCTATCCTGGTATATTTCTCCAATTTAAATCAGTGCATGGCAAAAGTCCAGAGCTTCGAAGCATCACCATCAACATTCATTACTTCTAGCCTATATGTGTGGTGGTGGTGGGAGAAGTGAATGAAAGGACTGAGCTGGAGGTAGCCGTGGTCCTTTTACTATGTTTTGTGGACTTTAAGATGGATGGAAACTTTGAGGATGCTTTGTAGCAGGTTATGTGGGAATGACTAGTTTATGGAGTTTTCTCCTACTACCCGAACATACCATCTAATATGGAATTTCTGGCTTAAGAATTATCCACCTTTTGGCAATATATGCCCAAAGAAGACCTCAAGACGACAAGCAAGAAAGCCTATTTAGGAAGACACAGAGATTTTCTTACATCTTCTGCATTTAAATGGGTTAAAAAAGGAAAATACCTCTCAGATGTATAATTCTCTAAAGAAGTTAAATTCAAGGATAGGCCATTAGTCATAGATCCTAGTGTGTGTGCATTAGTCACCACTCCATGCTTATTCTCAGAGGCTTTTGTTCACACTTCTCAAAACCCCTTACAAGACCATAGTTCTGCTTCTCTGAAGCCTATCTAGACTTTCAGATTCTTAGTGCCCAGCACCATCTTCTCTGTGTGCAATGTCTCGTTCCTTCCACTCTTACTTACCTCCATCAAATATTAATTTCTATCCTATTCATTCAGGATCTGACTTCTAACTTGAAATCTATGCTAGTGGAATCTGAATTTATCTTCTGGTGTATATAAAACACTATTTACATTTTTTAAAAAAATTTATCTCTAAGGCCAATGGTGTAAATCTCTAAATAAGAACCTTGAACAATGAGATTTTCTTACCCAAGACAAAAACAGTAACAATGACTTTTTGGATGACAGAAACAAAGCGTGACCCCTGGGTGTTGCATTTCTTAGAAGCAACACTTAGTCTTCCAACCAGGGAGCATGCAGAAGCTGGACCTAGACCCCCTACACATCTGTAGCAAATATGTAGCTTTGTGTTCATATGGTTCTCCTAACAAGTGGAATGGGGTCTATCTCAGTCTCTCTTCCCTGCCATTGTATCCTCTTCCCCCTTTCTCAGACTGTCTGGATGGGTCTCAGTGGAAGACGATGTGCCTAAACCTGATGGTACTAGATATTCCAGGGTGAGGAGGAGGGGTGGGGGCAATGAAAGGAGGGATTTGTAAAGGTGGGACTGAGAAAAGTGGATGGAGGCTGAGATTGGGGTGTAAAGTGGATAAAAATAATAAAAATTAAACAAAGCAAAAGCAAAGAGAGAAACAAACAAAAAACTTAGTCTTAGCTGGATGAGGTGCTGCGTGCCTCTCATCTTAGCATTCGGAAGCTAGAAGTAGGTATAGCCAAGGCTATCCTGATCTACATAGTGAGTTTCAGGCCGGCTAGCAGTAAATAGCGAGATCCTGTCTCAAACAGAGCAAAACAAAACAAAAATCAAAGTTCCAAGTCTTAGCTACTGAAATGCAGCACTCATACAAAGCAGTCTCATGGCTGGGACATCAAAACTCTTGAGTTCCAATTTCTGTCAGTTGCTGTGTAGTTGTGATTCAAGAAAAGTCCACCAAATAATGTAGGGATTAGTTAATTTGTTCATTTCTTTTCAGTTGTGATCCTACGCCTTGCTGATGTGCGGCTTTGTGGGACTTCTTTTCAACAAGACAGCAGGAGATAATCAGATGGTTCTCAGGGAAGGAAGTTGAGGGAATATGAAATGCCACTGTCAATCTGGTCGTTGTGTCTGCTCTGTGTAAAAGGCAACCATGAGGCAATCCTTCCCTAAGCAGCTCTAATTTGTATGGAACTTCTATCGCTGAGTAGACTCAGTGCTAACACTTTCAATTAAGCTAAATGACTTCATGTTCTGTTAAGTTCAGGCTGGCTTGGAATTTCATGACTTCTCACTGGCTTCGTTACAATAATGCTTAGCATGAGGTCCACAAGGGTGATGCCTACTTGATAATATTTTCATAATTGTACAGCTATCATCAAATTATGTTGATTCATGGCTGGACGAAAAATGACAGTGAAGAGTATAATTGTGAAAATTCACAAGGCACTGACATTTGTGTTTTAAGCACAGAAAAGAAAAAAAAAAACCCAGCAAGTATACTACCACCAAGGAGGTGTAACCGTGAAGGCTTTGTGGAAAAGTTCACGGATTCAAATGTAATTAAGCATGAATTAAACATGATGAGCTACAGGGCTAATTCTAGCACTGCGAAGCTCCATTATGGAAATCCGTTTCAGAAATATGACCAGCTCCCTTTTAACATATGTCAGATGCCTAACATATGGTCTCCTAAGGCCTCCAGCATACCTTGGGTGATTCAGGGCAGTCAACGTATGTTTGGCACCGCTGAAGGTCTAGCTTATTGAGCCAAGAAGCTGGGAAACATGATGGGAAATCAACCCGTGCATGTCAGAATCTCGCTTCTCCTTTGGAACAAGTGGTACAAATTTGAAGAAAAACTTGAGCTTTATAATGTATAGTGATGTGCTAGCTTTTCATGCTGGGCCAGTAAAGGACAAGTCATGAATGTAGGCTAATGAATACTTACAATTCAGTTTTCAAGCATGATAAAGCAAAGGGACAAATTTTGTAAGTCATTACCACAAACAAAATGAATTGCTTGACAGCTCTATTCTTTGCATGTGCTTTTGGATGTGGACGACGTGTACCAGAGTTTCCTGTGACATATATCTGTCTCCTAGCCTGTGTTATATTTCTAAATCCCAAACCCTTAGGTATCTTTCTGTTAGCCTCACAAAGTTCAGAAACATCAGAGACTGAAAGCAGAATTACAAGCTCAAATCTACAATTGACTGCTAAGGAGGCATTTACCTGTTAACTGTACTGTTCTGTTCATTTTTATAATGAGACTTCTGTAATTGTGCCTAATTTGTGGGTATTCTAGGTGAATGTTGTGGCATGATAAATAAAACGCATTTCATACGTGTGTGTGTGTGCATGTATGAGTCTATGTGTGGTTGCATATTCTCTAGTTATATCTGTACTAAATAAGCTATGAGTAAGAAATGGTGATCCGAAAACAATAGCAATGGAGGGAGGAAAGTGGTAATGATGTAAATACAGTACTCAGGTATAAAAGACTCAAAAAAGAATAACAAAATAAATATTAAAAATAAACAATAACAGCACCATAAGTAGTAGTCATTGATTAATCTATACTCCATTCTAGGCACTGTAATAAGCATTTTATTTTGTTTTATATATATTTGTTTATTTTTTATTTGTTTTATATATATTTTGTTTATGTGTAGATAACCTGATGGTATTATTTTTTTCTGAATCCTAGATCAGTAAGAAATAAAAAATAAGTAATATAAGTGGTAACAAATGGCTTCTCTATTCCTTTTTTGAAAAAGGTTTTTTTCTGGCTATGATTACCAAAAGGAGATGATATTTTGCATCATTGACATAGTTTTGGACCTGGAGGTTGAATACTGCAATTATATCTTGCTACTACAGTGAGAGATTTGGGGAAACAATAAGCATTTTGCCATTATAGTTCATATTTTGAAAAAAATCTAGTTTTCTGACCATAATTATTAAAGTAATTCATTTCTTCATTGTAGGCAGGAGGTTAGTATTTGGGGGCTGAAAGTTGTGGCTGTACCTTGTCTCCTCGGAAGAATTTTGGAAACAATAAGTATTCTGTAACTATAGCTCATAGATTTAATAAAATGCTTGTTCTTTTCAGCCTTTCGCCCAAATTTAGGTCTCTAATTGTCCATCTGAAAGGGGCACTCTTTGTCCTCCAGTGGTAGAGGAGATTAAATACCATCAATAGCTTCTTGGCTGTGTTTACGTAAATGACAGTGACAGATTCCAGAATGGAATTTTGGGCTGATTTGGATGTTGTTACATAATTACAGAGATGTCTTTTCACAGCACACATTTTGTAGTAGTGTCTTTGATAGAGATGAGGTGTGTTACTTATGGACACGCAGGATAGCTGTGTTTTTGTAATCCTTGCGGGTCACAAAAGTTGTAGCTCTATTTCAGCAAGCCCAGGTAATAAAGTGAATGGATAACTGAAAGGATTTTACTAATCAGCACGTCCATCTTTATCATTAGTTAATCTTCTCATTATCGGTTAGCTACCCAGGACACAACACTCATAACTTGAGATTCCACTGAGTGTGATGCAGTTCTTACTTGGTGTGTATCTGTTGTAGAAGTCTTCAAAAAAGAAAATGTGCTCAAATCATTCCCAATAGATGTAAAAACAGTAAAGGGAAAAAGAACTCCCACAGCCTATGTGCTTTCTACTGCAGATCATCCACCCAGAAGTTTGTCTTTGGATGACTGAAGGCCTACAGTGCTTTCATATTGACACTTCCCTCCCCAGTACAGTGGGATTGGAGCTCAACTGTGCTAGATTATCTGGTCTTCTCCACACTGAATGCGAGTCAACCTACTTTTTGTTTTTATGTTAGATTTATTTTATCAGTTGGTAATTTCATAATTGTATAATACATTCCAATTCCACTTACATTCTCCCCATCTTCCTCACCTTTTCACATCTTTCTGATTTGCGACTCACTGAGTTTGACTAGGGCTGCCATGATGGCATAGGCATAGAGCTAGCCATTGAAGATTGAGCAACTCACCAATGGTCTACCATTGAAGACAATGACTCTCTGTCCCCCAGCAGCCACTGACTACTCATGGATCTTTGGTAAGGACCAGGCCTTGTAAGTGCTTCCCCTAAATCCATGAATAAAATGCGATGAGCACAGACTCCGTGTAAGCGAACATTGCTACTTGTGAGTTCATGCATGTAATGGCAAGGTCAAAGACGGCATTTCCTCTCCATTGTAGATCTCATATTTGTCTCTGTTCTCTCTTCTGTAATGTCCCCCATCTATAAAGAGATTCATATTCTTGTCCTATTTAGGGTAGAACACTCAACATTTACTTATTCTCAGTACCCTAACCAGCTATGATTCTTTTACTAACCATCACGTACTGAAGAAAGAACTTTTTCTGATCAAGGCTACGAGCAGCACTTACCTGTTGGTTTAAACATAAATATTTGTTTATTCATTTAGTTTTAGTTTTTGAGACAGGGTCTCTATGTAGCCACAGTTGTCCTGGAATTCACTATGTATCCCAGGCTGGCCTTGAACTCAGAAATCTCCTTGGCTCTGTCTCCCAAGTGCTAGGATTAAAGGTGTTTGTCACCCCACTTGGCTCTAAAGATAAATAGTCAGAAGACAGTTTGGCCTAGAAATTGCTATTGTAGCCTGAAAAGTTTATGCTCCCTTAGCTGCCTGCATAGCAACTTCCAACATTATGAAAGAAAGCCAATAGGCAGAAAAGCTTCCCGCTCAGTTCCAGCTTGATTTTACCTTCTAGTTTAGATAGGCAACCACGAAGAAACAAGTCATTACATGTTCTGCTAAACTACTCAGTTATCATTTGGTTATTGAACACTTACTGAATTCTTGCTAGGGTGATTTATCTATTATTTTCTTTTCTTTTCTTTTTTTTTTTTTTTCCAGAGCTGGGGACCGAACCCAGGGCCTTGCGCTTGCTAGGCAAGCGCTCTACCACTGAGCTAAATCCCCAACCCTTATCTATTATTTATAAACATTGATTTTTTGTTTCTGATTCTTTTTAAAACATTTTATATGCACACACCCATCAACGCCTCACAAGAGGTATCTATTGACATCCTCATCATGGGGGCAGAATTGTGCTCTTTAGATTGTGAGCTACCTGTATAACAGTCTAGGAACATTGCTATTTCTTCCACAGTATATCTTTTACAAAGCATGAGCAGAGAAAAATTGGGGAAGACCCATTTCAGGAAGGATAGAATAGAGACAATGGAGTCTACTGTTATAGTTCTGTAAGGTAAGGCTGTGAATCTGACAATAAGTATAGTGATGAGTAGGCCTGAGTAGAACTGTTAGGAACTATTGGACTTGGTTTTGTGCAGGTAAGAAATATGAGCATAGTTTCATGCTTTAATGTGTGGCTATTCAGTTTCTGCAGTACCATCTGGAAAAGAGGCTGTTTTTTCCTCTAATGTATGTTCTGACACCTTTGCAAAGATTAGGTGGTTGCAGGGCTGTGTGCTTATTTCTATTCTGTTCATCTATGTGTCCCTTTTTTTGTATTAGTACCATACTATTCTTGTTATTATGGCTCTCTACTATACTTTGAGATTAGGTATTGTGGTACCTAATGCGTTGTTCATTCTTCCTGGGCTTTTTTCTGTGTGTGTGTGTGGGGGGGTATTAGTAATTGTGGCCTTTGGTGTTTCCATATGGATTTTAGAACTGTTTATCTAGTTCTGTGAATAATCCTATGATTGGAATATTGGTGAAGATACAGCAAGATTTGGGTATAAACAAGGATTCTCTGAGAGGGATTCCTACATAGAAATAACCCAGCTAGGCATGATGGCATTCACCTATAATTCCAGCACTCGGGAGACAGAGTCAAGCAGATACCTCAAAGGCCATCCTGGTCTACAGAGCTAGAGCCAGGGCTACACCAAATAAATCCTGTCTGGAAAACAATAACAACAAGAGCCACCACCACAACAACCAAGGAAGGAAATAAGCCCAAGAATTGAAAAGTGAGATTGCCAATTGAAAAATGTCAGTACAGCACATGCAATGATCAGTAGAGTGGGGACACAGGCTATGGAGTAGAAGAAAATGTTGCCAACTCTATATCTGGCAGAGGATAAATATTTAAAAATCTACAAAGGACTTCAATAATAAATGTTTTTAGGTGTGCTCAAGGTCCTTCTCCATCAAGGAAAGACAAATTGTAACTGCTTTGAGAATCCATCTCTCACTAGTCAGAATGGCTATCATCAAGAAAATAATCAACGCCAAATTAGATGAGGATGTGGGGAAAGAGAAACCTTTACTCATTGCTGGTGGGACTAGAAACTTGTATAATTACAATGGAAATCATTATGGCAGTCACTCAAAAAACTAAAAAAAGAACTATAATATGATTCGGCTATCCTCCTGGGCATGTACCCTAATAACTCTGAGTCAGCACAGAGAGATATTTACACACCTGTCTTTGTAATTGCACTATTTATGGTTTCCAGGAAATAGAATCAGCCTAGATATGTAAATTCACAGCAAGTGATTTTAGTTTTTAAAAAAGTACACACATGCTCCCTCTCTTGCATCTCTCTCTCTCTCTCTCTCTCTCTCTCTCTCTCTCTGTCTCTCTCTCTGTGTGTGTGTATGTGTGTGTGTGTGTGTGCACACAATGCACAAATTTGTGTATATAGCTGGAAAACAGAGGGTAAGGAAACATTGCCCTTATTTTTATCTCATCGAGATGTATCACCTGGAAATGGCAGAAAATGAGAAAAATCACTCTTGCAACATTTAGTCTGGGCTCTTTTAGGTTGCAAAGATAATAACACCTTATCAGGTAATATAGGATCGCTGATGAATGGCCACACATTCAAATTTGGTCATATATTTAAGTGTCTGGAATCATCCCAAGAAAGCAGCCTATCTCTTCTCTACATCTTTACCATGTTTTACTGGACCTGAGAGGGTCAAAGACAGAGCGAGCCTGTGTTTTATAGATGTCAACAGGCTGCAGGCTTTCTGCTCCACAGCTCTCTCCCGCTCTCTGCTTTGTATGCAGGTCATATCTGAGAGGCATTTTGTGAGGTTGCTGCAGGGTTTCCATCTGTCTTGAGCACAGCAGAACTTTGGGGATCACAATAGGAGATTCACGTGGACTGACCAGGTTTTTATTCCACCTGCTGTTGATGGCTGATGAAGAAGGCATAAATGAACAATCTGCATTTTCATGTTGTTCTTTTTTCCTCTCCCTAGTATTTATTCGCTAAATAATCATTGATTATCTACTAAGTCCTGAGTACTAGCTCTGTTAGGGGCTGAAGATGCTAGAAAAAAATCCAACTGTAGTCCAGTAAGGGAAGTAATTATAAGATATTATAAGTATAAGAAAAGAATTAACTATGTAATTATCCTGGCAAATGTAGAATGTCTATTATAACCAGTACAATAAGAAAAAAAAAGTCCATTGTGTTAGGAATATATGAAAGGTACTTGCTTTGTTTCATGGCAGAAGGAGAAGGGAGAAAAGGTTGTTTAAGGGATGTGACATTGCAGTGGAGCTATGAATGATGGGTAAAAATTAAAGAGGTGTCTCAAAGAGGAACGGATGGACAAAAGTAGCCAAGATGAATGATATGTTCCAAGAACTGAAAAGGAATTGGGGCTTTCTCGTCTCCATCTGAGCCCAGAACAGGGGCTGTCCCACATCTCTTGGACCCAAAACCTGACTGCAGAGAGTTGGTCTGCCAGGAGAACTCTCAGTCCAAAGATCACATGCTCACAGGATCATAGGCCCACAGGAGGGACAAGCTCCCATCAGAGACAGCAAGACCAACTAACATCAGAGATAACCAGATGGTGAGAGGCAAATACAAGACCCTAAGCAACAGAAACCAAGACTACTTGGCATCGTCACAACCAAGTTCTCCCACCACAGCAAATACTGGATATCCCAACACTTCAGAAAAAAAAGATTTGGATTTAAAATCACATCTCATGATGATGATAGAGGACATTAGGAAGGACATAAATAACTCCCTTAAAGATATACAGGACAACACAGGTAAACAAATAGAAGCCCTTAAAGAGGAAACACAAAAATCTCTTAAAGAATTACAGGAAAACACAACCAAACAGGTGAAGGAATTGAACAAAACTACCCACGATTTAAAAACGGAAGTAGAAACAATGAAGAAATCACAAAGGGAGACAACCCTGGAGATAGAAAACCTAGGAAAGTTATCAGGAGTCATAGACCCAAGCATCACCAACAGAATACAAGAGATTGAAAAGAGAATCTCAGGGGCAGAAGATTCCATAGAAAACATTGAACACTAATCAAAGAAAATGCAAAATGCAAAAAGCTCTTAACCCAAAACATCCAGGAAATCCAGGACACAATAAGATCAAACCTAAGAATAAGAGTTATAGAAGAGAGGGAAGATTCCCAACTTACAGGGCCAGTAAATATCTTCAATAAAATTATAGAAGAAAACTTCCCTAACCTAAAGAAAGAGATGCCCATGAACATAAAAGAAGCCTATAGAACTCCAAATGGATTGGACCAGAAAAGAAATCCTCCCATCACATAATAGTCAAAACACCAAATACACAAAACAAAGAAAGAATATTAAAAGCAGTAAGGGGAAAATGTCAAATAACATATAAAGGCAGACCTATCAGAATTACACCAGAATTCTCACAAGAGACTATGAAAGCAAGAAGATCCTGAACAGATGTCATAAAGAACCTAAGAGAACACAAATGCCAGCCCAAGCTACTATATCCAGCAAAACTCTCAACTACTGTAGATGGAGAAATCACGATATTCCATGACAAAATTAAATTTACACAATATCTTTCCACAAATCCAGCCATATAAAGGATAATAGAAGGAAATCTTCAACACAAGGAGGGAAACTACACCCTAGAAAAAGCAAGAAAGTAATCTTGTAACCCAAGAGAGCCACAAAAACATAATTCCACCTCTAACAACAAAAATAACATGAAGCAATAATCACTATTGCTTAATATCTCTTGACATCAATGGACTCAATTCTTCAATAAAAAGACATAGACTAACAGATTGGATACAGAAACAGGACCAAGCATTTTGCTGCATACAGGAAACACACCTCAGTGACAAAGACAGACACTACCTCAGAGAAACAAGCTGGAGTAATTATTCTAATATCAAATAAAATCAACTTTCAACCAAATGTTATCAAAAGAGATAAAGAAGGACACTTTATACTCATCAAAGGAAAAAAATCTATCAAGATGAACCCTCAATTCTGAACATTTATGCTCCAAATACAAAGACATTCACATTCATAAAAGAAACTTTACTAAAGCTCAAAGCATATATTGTACCACACATAATAATAGTAGGAGACTTCAACACCCCACTCTCATCAATGGACAGATCATGGAAACAGAAGCTAAACAGAGAAACAGTGAAACTAACAGAAGTTATGAACCAAATGGATTTAACGGACATCTATAGAACATTTGATCCTAAAACAAAAGGATATACCTTCTTCTCAGCACCTCATGGTACCTTCTCCAAAATTGACCATATAATTGGCTGCAAAACAGGCCTCAATAGATACAAAGAGATTGAAATAATCTCATGCCCTTTATCAGATCACCATTAACTATGGCTGGTCTTTAATAACAACAAAAACAACAGAAAGCCCACATACACGTGGAAGCTGAACAATGCTCTACTCAATGATAACTTGTTCAAGGAAGAAGTAAAAAAAATTAAAGACTTTTTAAAATTTAATGAAAATGAAAGCACAACATATCAAGACCTATGGGACACAATGAAAGTACTGCAAAGAGGAAAACTCACAGCTCTGAGTGCCTCCAAAAAGAAACAGGGGCGAGCATACACTAGCAGCTTGACAGCACACCTGAAAGCTCTAGAACAACAAGAAGAAAATTTACCCAAGAGGAGTAGACAGCAGGAAATAATCAAACTCAGGGCTGAAATCAATTGAGTAGAAACAAAAGGAACTATACAAAAAGTCAACAAAAGTAGGAGCTGGTTCTTTGAGAACATTAAACGGATAGTTAAACCCTTAGCCACCCTTAGCAGAGGGCACAAAGGGAGTATGCAAATTACCAAAAGCAGAAATGAAAAGGGAGACATAACAACAGAAACTGAGGAAATTCAAAAAACTTATCAGTTCCTACTATAAAAACCTATACTCAAAAAAAAAAAAAAAAGGCCCTGGAAAATCTGGATGAAATGGATAATTGTCTAGACAAAAACCAGGTACCAAAGTTAAACCAGAATCAGATAAACCATCTAAATTGTCCCATAACCTCTAGAGAAATAGAAGCAGTTATTAAACGTCCCCAACCAAAAGAAGCTCAGGACCAGAAGGGTTTAGTGTAGAATTCTATCAGATTTTCAAAGAAGGCTGAGTATAAAATTAACTCAAACAAATCAGTAGTCTTCCTCTACTCAAAGGATAAAAGGCTAGGAAAGAAATTAGAAAAATGACAAACTTCACAAGAGACACAAATAATATAAAACACCTTTGTGTAACTCTAAACAAGGAAGACAAGAACTTTAAGTCTCTGAAGAAAGAAATTGAAGATCTCAGAAGATGGAAAGATCTCCCATGCTCCTGGATTGGCAGGATTGATATAGTAAAAATGGCCATTTTTTTCCAAAAGCAATCTACAGATTCAATGCAATTCCCATCAAAATTTGAACTCAATTCTTCTTGAGTTAGAGCAATTTTCAAATTAATTTGGAATAACAAAAACCTAGGATAGCAAAAACTATCCTCAACAATAAAAGAACTGGGGAATCACCATCTCTGACCTCAAGCAGTATTACAGAGCAATAGTGATAAAAACTGTGTGATATTGGTACAGCAACAGGCAGGTAGATCAGTGGAATAGAATTGAAGACCTGGAAATGAACCCACACACCTTTGATCACTTGATCTTTGACAAAGGAGCTAAAACCATCCAGTGGAAAAAGCACTTTCAACGAATGGTGCTAGTTCAATTGGAGGTCAGTATGTAGAAGAATGCAAATCGATCCATTCTTATCTCCTTGCACAAAGCTCAAGTCCAAGTGGATCAAGAACTTCAACGTAAAACCAGATACACTGATCCTTTGTAGAAGAGAACGTGGGGAAGTGTAGGATGACGTCACAGGTGAGGCAGGTACAGGATAGAAGGAGGCCTGTCATTGGAGGAGAAGGAAGGATGGGCGGGAGAGAAGTTTGAAGGAAGAGGAGGAGAGTAGGGGAGAGAGGAGGAGACAGGGCGGAGGAGAGGGATGGAGAAGCGGTGGCAGGACAAGATGGCAGGTGATGTTAAGATTCTGCTCTGTGTGTTTACAGGTTGTTATTAATGTTCTCAAGGGATGGGTAGTACCGGGCATTGTATGTTTAAGTGACAATTATATCTTACCAATTGGATCTAAGATTATTGTGTTGTGTGTTCTTTTATGTGAGGGTTTGAGTGTAGGAAAGTGTGCGGCCGGGATGTGTTTCTGCCAAGATATCTAGCAGATATCTGGACACCGAGGTGCGGACCTAGCCAGGTAAAAGACAACAATACCCATTATTATTTTTATATTTTTACAACAACAGGGAAGAGCCTTGAACACATAAGCACAGGGGAAATTTTCCTGAACAGAACACCAATGGCCTATGCTCTAAGATCAAGAATCAACAAATGAGACCTCATAAAATTGCAAACCTTCTGTAAAGCAAAGAACCCTTCAGTAGGACAAAATTGTAACCAATACATTGGGAAAAGGCCTTTACCTATTGTACATCTGATAAAAGGCTAATATCTAATATATACAAATAATTCAAGAAATTAGACTCCAGAGAATCAAATAATCCTATTAAAATGGGTTATAGAGCTAAACAATTCTCAGCTGAGAAATATCGAATGGCTGAGAAATAGCTAAAGAAATGTTCAACTCCTTAATCATCAGGGAAATGCAAATGGAAACAACCCTGAGATTCCATCTCATACCAGTCAGAATGGCTAAGATAAAAAACTCAGGTGACAGCAGATGCTGGTGAGGATGTGGAGAAATAGGAACACTCCTCCAATGCTGGTGGGATTGCAAGCTATTACAACCACTCTGGAGATCAGTCTGGAGCTTCCTCAGAAAATTGAACATAGTACTACCTGAGGACCCAGCTATTTCACTCCTGGGCATATACCCAAAAGATGCTCTAACATGTAACAAGGATACATCCTCCACTATGTAGCAGCCTTAATTATATTACCCAGTAGCTGGAAAGGACCCAGATATTCTTCAACAGAGGAATGGGTACAGAAAATGTGTTACATTTACACAATGTAGTACTACTCAGCTATTAAAAATAATGACTACACGAAATTCTTAGGGAAATGGATGGAACTAGAAAATATCATCCTGAGTGAGGTAATCCAGTCACAAAACAACACACATGGTATGCAATTACTGATAAGTGGATATTTGTCCAAAAGCTTGGAAAGCTGATGAAAAAATTCACAGATCGTATGAAACCCAAGAAGAAGGAAGACCAATATGTAGATGCTTCATTACCTCTTAGAAGGGAGAACAAAATACTCATGGGTGGAAACACAGGGAGAAAGTGAAGCAAGGACTGAAGAAAAGGTCATCCAGAGACTGCTTCACCTGGGGAATCCATTCCACATGCATCCACCAAACCCAGTCACTATTGCTGATCCAAGAAGTGCTTGCTGATAGGATCCAGATATGGGCGCCTCCTGAGAGGCTCTGCCAGAGCCCTGCTGATACAGATGAGGATGCTTGCAGCTAACCGTTGGACTAAACAAGGGGACCCCAGTGGAGGAAGTAGAGAAAAGTCTGAAGGATCTGAAGGAGTTTGCAACACCATAGGAAGAACAGCGATATCAACCAACCAGACCCCACCACAGCACCCAAGGAGTAAACCACCAACCAATGAGTACACATGGAGGACCCTACAACTCCAGCCACATATGTAACAGAAGATGGCATTGTCTAGCATCAATAGTAGGGAAAGCCTTTGGCCCTGTGAAGGCTTGTTTCCACAATGTAGTGTCATGCTAGGGCACTGAGGTGGGAGTGGGTGGGTGGGAATAAGAGCACCCTCACAGAAGCAGGGGGAGGGAGGAGGGGTATTAGAGAGGGGCAAAAGGGGATAACATCTGAAATATAAATATATAAAATATCCAAGAAAAATGAAATTTAACAAAAGGAGTTGGTATATTCATTCTGGAGAAGAAAAGATGCATTGGGTTATATGAGTTCCCCAAGGGACAAGAACAAGAATGATTTCTTGTTCTAATTTCTCCACAAAGAAATTAGAAACCTTTAATAGTCCTTAGACACAGGAGTAAGGCTGCCACTTTTATGTTTGTGAAAAATTGCTGGCTTGGGTTCCATTGAAGAAGACAGATTCAAGTAGTGGAGAGTGGATGTAGTTTGAAGGGCTGGGAGCAACTCTCTCTGTCAGTTATAGATTATAACCAGCTGGATTAACACTGTGACTCCAGAGACCAAGAGATGTAGATGAATCCTTGCAGTGGCATTCTGGGGACAGAACTAATAGGACTTGTTGATGAACTGCATTGCCTCAGTGTAGAAACAGGAATGATGGATTGCTCCAGCTTAAGGGACTATGTGGATGGTTATTGACCTTTAGTACTTCATCAGGAAACTAGAGGAGAAGCAACGTTGACCAAATAGATCCTAAAATTAACATCATCAAATAAATGGGGATAATGTCTTATTCATACAACATGAAGAACTAAATCATTTATTTAAAACATGGAAATAAGTAATTCATAAAAAATCCACTTGCTAGCCAGTCGAGAGCCCACTTAAAAATTATTATATACAAAGAGAAAACAACTTTATTTATGGAAAGACTCAGAACAGTTATATGAAGATTTGTGGAACAATAGCAAGTGGCAGTAGAAACTTAAGGCTGTCAGTAATGGAGGTGTGTATGTGCACACATGTGTACGTTTGTGTGTGTTTGACTGTCTGTGTGTAGGGGTGTATGTGGGTATATTACACTAACAGCTTTAGTTGTTTTCTCAGCCCTACATCCATAAATTTGTCTTCATCCTCCCACCTTAGTGTGTCATAAGTATAGTAGACCTTATCCTCCTGTGCGATGATAAATTGAGACAGATTTTCTCCTTATTGGTTTTATGAATATTTTCCCTCCCTACGTTATAGAATTCTGTTTTTTTCTTAAAGTTACTATAGATAGCCATTCAACACCATAACTGAATAGCCTAACTATTTTTTTTTTACTGTGAGTTCACCACTATTGCTGTTTAATGTTAGACGGGGCACTGGTCCAATTATAGCTTTGCATTTAATTACAAACTTTGCATATCTGTACATTAATTAAAAGATTTTTTATTGCTTTGTATTTTATAGCTGGAAGTTGTGAACTATAGCAATCCAATATACTACTTAAGGGGATAATACAAACTTAGAATAATAAAAAGGAATTAATAATGATCATCTCAGGCATCCAAAGTATTGTATAGAAAAATAATAAAGCATAAATACAGTATACTCAAGAGTCAAGCTTATTGTGCTGTAATGAAGAGCTTTAATTTTATAAAACTTGGACACAATATACATTTAGTACTTATTTAGGCTAAGCATATGAAAAAGGAGGATTAGAAGGCAGATCCAGAAATTTGTTTACATGGACCCACCCTAAGTACAAACTGACTAAGTTACTTGAGCAAACGGGAGTTTGACTGAATATCATTAAGACAAATATAACCATGTAGATAAAGTGTATATTGTAAGTGTGTTTCTCACAAGGTTACGAGTTAGAAATTCTGAAAGACTACATGCATGCATACCAGAGCTGAATAAATAATACATTCATTTATATAATGAATCTAAAATAGATAGTAAGAGCCCTCTATCCCTAACACTGTTTTTCAATGAAAGCAAATAAGTCAGCAAAAAACCCCAGGATTCTTAAGGAAGTATTTGATCATTATATCGAAGCTGGCAACAAACAAGAGATTAATTGATATCATCTTGAGTTATAAGGATGTTGTTGTAGCATGATCGGATCTGCGAAGAGATGTTTCCTCTGTTGTAATCGGACTAGAACTCTTTGGAATCAGAGAGTATTTGAGACCAGTTAAACTGCTTAAAGATCCAACACAACCAAATTCAGTCTTTTTTTTCAACGTTACTCTAGGTGTCAATATTAGTGGTGTTACAAACGTCTTAAAGAAAAAGAAACAGTATTCTATAATGTAGGGAGGGCAAATATTCATAAAAATCAATAAGCAGAAAATGTGTCTCAAGTTAAGTGAGGATGTTAATTTATTTCTGGCGTTTACTCTGGCATCTATCTTTTTACATATAGCAACTCACCCTCTCTATCAGAGCCATATGGCTTAGAGAAAGTGGATCATACTTTTGGTGCCAGGGGTCTGATTGCTTCTAGGGGTTCTAACTTGTTCATTTATTGAATAAAGATTTAGAGGACCATTTATGTGCTAGGCTCCATGTCAGTCAGACTTTAATTGTGGATACAAACTGTCAGGCTAAGCTATGGGAGGAAAATGTGCATATAGCAAAGCAAGCCATCAAGTGGTTGAAGCAAATGAGAAAGATTCAGCTTCCATTGAGGTCCAGGGAGCCTGAGGGAGGCTGTTTGTGAGTGGTTGGTAGTAGAAAGGCGTAATAAAGGAAAACTCAGTGAGGCTGTTATACTTTAAAATTAATTCAATCCTTCTGCCGAAATCATAGAGCAATGGTTCTCAACCTTTCTAACGCTATGGCTGTTTAATATAGTTCTTAGGTTGTGGTGAGTTGATACTTTATACATTTAATTTTCTACAGCTATGAATCATAATATAAATATTTGATATGCAGGGTATTTGATATGAGACCCTTGTGAAAGAGTTGTTTGACTCCCAAGGAGTCACAAGCCACAAGTTGCGAGTCACTGGCATAGAGGATGCCTACTGTGGAACATTTGGGAAAACATTTCTTCCCAACTCAGAGTTGGTGAAGAGGCAATTTGCCCTTTTCCCTTTGAATGTGGTTATAATTCTACCTACTGAAGCCAGGAAAAACTGTAAACATCTTGAGACCAGCTTCATGGTACTGAGAATGTCAGGGTGGAGAGAGAATGAGACAGGGCTGTGGATTATTTTTCTGAGCCACGGAATTAACTAACCTTGAAGTGTGATCTGAGTCGGTGCTTCCTCTAATGCGAACTAGTCATATTTCATACCGCCCATGCCAGTTTAAATCAGGGCTTCTTTGACTCGCAGCTGAAGGCGTCCTAACTTATACAGAGTGGTTGCTGGGACCTTTAATAGACTGCAATCAAGCAGTTTGAAAAAAAAGTCTAAGTACACAGGGGTGGGAGCTTAGAATGAGTTCTTATAACCCTGGCACTTTCCTGATATGGCATCTTACATGTAAGCTTGACAGCTTTTAAGAGTTTGAAGCAGTTGGGATAGAAAAATGACTATCTGTTAGAACTCATTAGCTCAACACGTAGGGATTACAAGGACTTGAAAACTCACTTTTAGAGAACTGTGTAGCTAATTTACAACTGGGTATGCAAAAGAGCTATGGTGAGGGCAAGGTACGAAGACGTGGGTGGAGACTGCAAGAAAGACAAGTAACAATTCTGGGCCATCGGCCTACGGTGAAGCTAGCCAGTGAGATTAGCCACAATGGGCTTTCAGTTATTCACTTAAAAAATTCTGATGTGGCGGAGAACTGGTCAGAACTAAGTCTCTGATTTCACTGTCACAGTTCGCACTGTGATAGGCAGAGTCCATGGCGTCACTGTCTTATGAGATCTACATCTGACTCTCTAAATATCCAGGAATATTCTGTGAGCAAAAGTAACTTTGAAAACTGGATAACATGTGTGGATCCTGAGATGGTGAAACTATCCTTGATCATCGGGTGCACGGGCAAGTAGGTGGGCAACTCTCGTGACCTCTTAAAGGCAGAGAATTGTTCTCTGACTAGTAATGGATGAAGAGAAAAAACGAATGCCGACATCAAAATCTCAAGTGTGAGAAGGTCTTGACCTGTCTTTGTTGACTTTGCAGATAGAAGAAAGAAACTGTAAGCCAAGATGGGGTGGCCTCTGTGCACGGTGAAGAGACTTAACCAATTGCCAGCCAAGAAAGAGCTATCTCAGTCTACAAAAGCAAGGATGTGAATTATGCTTTATTTTGTATTAGAAAAGAAATGGCCCACCTGCCCCGCCCCCTGCAAAGAATTCTTGAAGTAATGTAGTCCTGGTTGCTTGATTTTGCTAAGGCCAAACCTATATCAAAGTTCTTATTTCTAGAGTTGGGGGATGATGAATGCCAACTTGTGTGTTATTTGTTTTTGTAACAATAGAAATAAATAAGTTTCCCTAGCAGAAAGAGGTGTAACCTGTTAGACTGAAACACTGAATGGGTGGAAGAGGCTAAGGAAGATTGAAAACATAGTGTAGCTTTCATGGACCTCAAGTAAGAAGGAGAAAAATAGGATGGGCTTAGTGTTGGGGTGGAGAAGATATGGCAATTAATTACAAAACGTGTCTAATAGCTACTGTGTGGAAGAAACCACTCCTACTGTAGTGGTTGACAATAATAACAACATTCTATACGGTCAGAAACTTTGGGTTGATGTGATTCTTCTGCTGATCTTAGTGTGGTTGCCTCGTTCACTCGTGGACAGCTGCCACTCAGCCAGACAGTGGCATCTGGGCTTTGACTTGCCTGCTGAGATGGTGAGATGTCTGGCCACAAAGGTCTTAACACTTAGACTACTTAAGAATGTTCATAAGGTTGCTCGTTGAGGCCTTAAGATCAGCCATGGATAAGTTTTGAGTCTTTGTCAGCATCATGGTTGCTATTGTCTATTGGCCCAAGAAAGTCACGTTCCTTCCAGGGTTGGATTCCATGATTTTCCAAGAGCTGTCCTGGTAGACCAGCAGGAACTAGAGGGCTTACCCAACAGAAATTGGTTTTCTCATCGTTTTCCATGCTAGAATTTTAAGAGCAAGGTGCTAGTAGACTTGATGTCCTCTGAGGCTTCTCTTTCTCTGACTGGCAGATGGCTTGTCTCTTCACATAGGTTTTCCTGTGTGTGTGTGTACACTCTTGGTGTCTCCCCTTATAATTTCATTAGCTCTACAGAATTTAGAACCATCCTAATGACCCTAATTTCACTCTTCAAAACACCGTATCTCCAAATATGATTACATTCTTAGGGGCCAGGACTTCAACATAAAACCCTGGGATAGACTTTCATGGCTTTCATGAGATTCATTGTAGGAGAGGCCAGCCCAAGGGTACAGGCATCAGAAAGTATGAAGGAATCAGGCGATCATCAATCTAAACAAGGTTAGCAAAATACAGGAAAGAAAATAAAAATTTACAACACTTGAACAAGATGCAGTATCTTAGAAAGGGATTCACAAACTGTGGCTGTAATCTAAATCTAACCCTAAATATATTTTCTAAATATAATTTATTGAACCCAGCCACACTATTTTGCTGTGCATTAACTGGGGCTGCCTAGCATGCTAAAGTGAAATGTCAGAGTTAAGTAGTTGTGACAGAGATGGAATGATCTGCACATTTTTAACCCGTTGTGGTCTTTTGCAGAAAACATATGCTGGCACCCAAGTATTAAAGAATTGCAAAAAAAAAAAAACCAAACCAAAACAACAACAAGAAAACAGCAGTGAATCCATAGAAGTACCAAGTAACGGGACAACCAATATCAGGAAACGTCTGGATCTGGAACTGAAAAGGGGGGCAGACATAATTTCCTTGCTTGTCTGCTATAAACATATAGCCAGATAAACATTTCTGCCACCTTGAAAGTTCACGAGGTTCTTTCTTGAAAGGTTGTTTTACCCAGCCTTGGCCACCTTCCCATCTGCTGCTCGCATGCCATAGTTCTTTCAAGTATTACCAGGCCTCAGAAGCAGAGGACAGAGCCAGGGTTGTAGCTTTACCAAGGATCTCTGCTCCTGGATTCTGAGCCTCGCTCACACCCATAGGAAGGCAGCGCCACATTTAAACCCCACTTCACATTTTAAAACGGATTCTGTTAGGCATGACTTCAGCTGTCACTTCTTGTTATTTTGGAAAAAGGTTGATGCCTGTGGGCTTGAGACACCCCATCCATTTGCTTGATGGACTTCTGATAACTATCCCTGCCCATTGGGTATGAAGTTGACCCCAATTATGCAGCCGACTGCCTTAACGATGGAGGATTTTAGAACGGCCACCTAGGTTTAGTGGCGAGCCTTCTTGTCTGGTTACCTGGTGCTTTACTAAACGCGAAAGCTGAGACTTCAAAACTGGCGAGATTTTATTTATTTATTTATTTATTTATTTATGTATTTATTTATTTAATGACTGCTGCAAATGAAGAGTGCGGGGAGAATTCGGAAATGAAGAGAAGTTGATGGGCTCAAGGCTGTCTGCACTGTAGATGCGGTCTGCAGGCCCCGCAGGAATCAAGAAAAGCAGGCGTTTCAACCCCTTGCTGCAGAAGCCTTGTTATCGCTGAAATAGACCACTTGAGACGGCAGTGCAGATGGATTTGCTGCCGATGACAGCTCACCAGGACCCAGCTCTCCATTCAGGTACATTGATATGCATATTCACTCTACTGGAAAAAAAATCATCTCCTCTTCTACCCTGGGACACAGCTTCCGTAGGCGCTGGAATCTATTTTATACCCACCTGCTGGTACAATATAAGCAGCTGCAATAGGCATCAAGCTATGAAAAGCTCGGAGGAGCACTATTGCAGTGTGAATTGCTTCCTTGCTCGGTGCTGTTTGGTGATTGTAAGATGGATTGCCAGATTAGCACAGGCACGCAGTGTTTGTGTAAGGAAAGGGGAGGGCGATTTCCTCCTGTTTCTCCCACCAGCCATTGCTTACCAGGCCCTCTGCCACTTATAAAAAATGAGGCACTTGTTAATGTTTCTTCGAAGAAATTCAAAGGCCAGAAACGTTGACTCAAAGGGAAAACTGCTTTGTAGCTTTTCTCTTGCAGACTTCTGTGTAAGAGTCTCTGACGCCATTGGCCAAAAGAGGCCACTGGCCCCATGCAGTTGTTGGCTAACCGGGGCTTCCAACCAGAGCAGTTTGTTGACCCTTGGTGTTGTATACGGCGAAGGATCTAAGAAACACATCCAAACGCTGAAAGTTGTTTTTGAAACACAAATCTTGTTGACAAAAGAAGTACAGGGAGCTGGAGGTTCCGGGAGCCTGCGCGGCCGTGTGGCTAATCTACGTTAACATCTTGTCTTCAGCACGCTGACCTCGCTTTGATTCAGACATTTTTGAAAAGGATTCATTTCTTCTCCATTTCAAAGCTGTTTATCTGGCTTAGAAAATAGCTGCTTTAAACAGAAGCCTTTACACTTGTCTGGGTAAATTCTGTTCCAATTTTTGTTTTGGCCACAAGTCAAAGATAACAGCTGTGCGCTTGTGGGTTCACTGAACTCTACGGCGCTTGTTGGCTGCATCCCCGACCAGAGGGGATAACCAATAATTAGAACATTTCAGGTCATCTTGGGGAAGAACAGAGTTTTCTCATGTTTGGAAAGGTGCTGTGGCCTCCCTTGGATTTTTCCAAATTTGACTGAACGCAGAGCTGAATGCACAAGCCAGGACTCGACGCCATTGTGTCCTCCCATCCCTAAAATAGCACAGGATAAGTGGAGGCTGAGAACTATTTTTAATGATTCCCAGCTTAACTCTCGCCCCACAATGGGCCCGCACTGTGATGGCCGGGGGAAGCTCTCATGCATTCCCGGCACATCAGCATTTCTGATCATAATGATTTGTGACTCCGAAGCCGAAAGCTGTGGAGTTCCTTCCTAGTTGAATCAATACAAGTTTACATAAATATATGTTTCTGTTTCCTTTTGTTCTTGCTTCAACATCGATGTTTACTTGCTGGCAACTAGAGACAATGGAAGACAGACAAAGGAGAGTGTGGCACAGAAAGAGAGATGGTTCAGAAGAAATTACTTGGGTGTGTTCTCATCTTTTTCCTGATGATGACATTTTTAGTTAGAGTGATGGATAGAAATCTTTATTTGAAAAAAAAAAAAAAAACAACCAGAATTTATCTTGTTGACTTTACCTGTGAGTTTATTATGTTGATTATATCATTGCTGCTAGGTAAATGCTCCCGTATCAGAGTGTTTGATGTGCTAAGCTTTTCATCCCGGAGACATGTATCCAAAGACATTAATCCACAGGGACATAGAAGCTGTTTGACTTCTCAATGTAGGAGTCAAGAAAACATCTACTCCCCATTCAAAGAGTCCTCTGGTCAAAGAGACCAGGCTGGCAATGACAGCCTGCTTATTTTTTCACTTGGTGTTATGCTATGCAGAGGAAATCTATGACTTCTACTTGGAAAATCACCGATATGAAGTACAGGTCATATTTTCAATGTCTTACCTTTAGGACGGTCTTCATTAGCAAGCAACATCTCATTGCATCACCCCGTTCTCACAGCTGTGGGAGGTGCCATCCGTCCCTTCAAGACTTCTCCTTACTGTGACTTGTGCTGTTGATCAGTGGTGGGAATGTATGGGCTCAGGTCACCAGGGCTATCTAAACACCAGACCCTGTGAGCTCAACAAACTAGTTCACACACTGCCCAGGGTTAGGATAGGAAGCCAAGAATCTTATGGTGAACTTATGAACAACATTTCCATCCTGGCCAGAGGCATCTCCGAGTTCCTTCAGGCTTCTTGCTGCCAGTTTGAACCCAAAACTCTTCTCTTTCAGTATTTCTGACTTTCTTATCCTCAAGTCCCATTTCGACAAGAAAGCAAGTGAATTATTAATGATGAACGTGAATGAATGATTACATATATTCATTTGGATACTTTTCACCATCTGAGTTTACAGATGTGTCCGGCTTGACACAGATATTTATGTACATATTTTCAACTTATCATTTTAAAAATATTTTGCTGGTATTTTCTGTTCTGAAGGATAACCGCTAAGTCCCTTAATGTTAATGTGATTGGATCATGTTCACTCTATTGGCTAGTATATGACCGCTAGACAGATTGTCAGAATCCATATCAGAACTAATGTTATGAGCAAAAAAGCAGAGGCTATCATCCCAAAAGTCATGATGAAGAAATATCCATACCATGCTCCCGCCCTGAAAGGTATGTGATTTAGGGCCCACTGTATGCTATTCAGCAGTTTATAGCCAACACATCCTTGAAGATTATCTCCTAAAATGGTCCAGAAAACAAAGGGCTGGATGACTCAGGACTGTTTAAAACTTTCTTAGGATGTGGAACGGGTGAGTTCAAGCAGAGGAGACTCAGCAACCCTTGTTCTTCCTGTAACAAGACACAGATGTGCTGCCACACTTCTGGGTCACATTTCCTGTCTGATTGGAGGGTCCCTCCGGGATTGAAGGAACAAAGGGTGATGGGAGAGGAAGCTCGCCTTGTCCCAGAGATTGCCTGTGCTTGCAAATCATTTTCAGTGTCGAGCTTTAGAATCCGGGGAAAGACAAGAGAGTGCGAGGCAGGGATTTTTATTTCCCTCCTCAGCGTTCCTTGCCATGGATTGATTGGTGTGAGAAATTAGCTGTCCTGCTGAGTGTTAGGTGCAGAATCATAAACGCAGCTCCAAGGAAGCTTTGCTTCAAGGGTGGTGGCCTGTACATCACTGGCCTCTGCAGATGACTCCCTCATCACCTTCGTGGTATAGTCAACAGGGGATGGTAAAGGTTGTGGATCTCTGCTACTAACAGGCTTGATATGACTAATTTTTATGCTGGTGCCTTTGCACTTTTTTTTCTCATAATGCCTTTAAGTCTTTTACCCCTGGCAACACTACATAGGTGCTTATTTAATGAGGCGGGGCTACATCTGGAAAGTCTCCTTCTGTCGTGAGAACTTAAAATGATTTTAATGACTACCATGGCACTGATCTCCTCCTGACATGCAGAAATAAATTAAGATTCAGTTTTCCAGAGACTGAGCCTCTTGAAATTGACCAGGAGTCAATTTTCTTACATATTTAAAGCTAGCTATTAATAGTGATTACTATAATCCATGCTGTACTCCTGTACGAGAGTCATGCTTCCTGACCTATCTACCTCATAAAAAGCAAACATAGGAGGCAGGAATGAATCAGAGGATTTGGTAGAGGCAACAGTGGAATACTGAGAGAGCTAATTCCCCAACTCCTACTTCGATTTTTATTTTAAGTCATTAGTCATCTAGCGAGGCTGACTGAGGGTAATCTTAACTTTTAAGAGGACTATTTAAGAACTACCTACTATGTGTCAGTCAGTTGTTTTTATTTGTCTCACTTAGCTCTTGTAATGATCTGTAAAGTGGTGGTCATTTTAGTGAGATAAAACTAGGGTCCCAGAAAAAGTGAGTCTGGAGAGTCTAGTTATTAACTGATTTTCTGTTCCTAGGGTATGAGGGTTCCACAGGTTTGGTTTATTTGCTTGTTTGTTTAATTTTGTTTTGGGGAAGGGAAGGCCAGTTTTGTAGTATGGTCAGGACCTGTTACAGCTAGGAGACCATAGGCTCTTAGATCCATTGGGAATGAGTCCTCTTTGTGGCCCAGTGGGAGGTTCCATTGGGGACTCATGAAGTATGGGTACACATCATGGAAAAGGGTGTTGGTTTCGGTTGTAAAATGACAATTCTACCCATTCTATCCAGACTCTACCAATATCATGTGACTAATAAAGAATAACAGCCACTAAACATACTCCTCTGCCTAGCACCGTTTTAATTTTTCAGAGGCCCTCATTCCTTTTAACCTGCAAAGCCCCATAATAGAATATACCAACATGATCCCCATCGTAGAGGAGAGAAAGAAAAGTGAGCGATGGCTGAGTGCAGAGACTACGCAACTTGTCAAAGGCCAGAAGAGCATTAGAAGAAGACTGGGGTCTGACTAAAAGCCAATGGCTTCTCTAATGCTTGTACATATTGCCTGTCCTTACTCGTCAGATTTGTTCCATGTTAAGTTGACATGTTTAGCATGTGACTCCCATCTCTACAATTCTTCTCATTCAAACTTCCTTTCTAGTTGTTTTTTTCTGACATATTCATACTGGGAAAACATCACTTTTTCATAGAGGGACTTTTAGCTCTTTTGAAAACTTGATTTCTTTTGTTCTTACAGAGTGGTTGATCTAATATATTCCAACCTCCCTAGGAGTCAAAAATATTGCTTTTCTTTTTTCCATGGGCACTGAGAATTGAACCAAGGGTTTCACATATTTGAGGTAAGTGTTTATCACCGAAGTCTGTCTCCAGATACTTTTTGGTATCTATTGAGACAGAATGTTACCATGGTGTCTAGGCAGGCCATGAGCTTGTGATCCTTCTGAATCAGTCTCCTGAGAGTTTGGGGTTACCAGCTGCACTGCCAGGCCTCTCTTGCTGATAATTCTTTCTTGAAAGACAAAGAAGTTTCGATCTTCAAATGCTTTAGGTGGGTTATAACTCTTGCATTCAATCCTTTAATATATCAAATAAGAAGATGAACAAAGAAGTCAACTTTAGACAAGTCACAGAGACATCCAAGTGTCACTTACAAAACCAGAGTAACAATACAGCCATTCACGTTGGGTTTCCAACTGCATAGCAATGCCACATTACTAGTAGCTATCTTGAGACGCTGGTTTGCTACTTATAAAAGAGATCTAATTTCTAGCTATTTAGTGGATATGAGAACCAGGGATCCCTATGAAGAGTGTGGACACTATTAATTACAGTGCCTGGCAGTCGTGAGCATTTAATATAAATGTATTTTCATTGATTTTTGTTATTATGATTATTAAAGGCCTGGATGACTAAAGACCTGCTTGGAGCTGCTGCCGTTTTCACTCTGTCACCACACTGAGGATGTATGCAGTGACAGACACTTGTCACACTCTTGCGTCCCTTCTTAAAATGTTATGTTTGCTCTGGACCCCAAACAATCACTATACCAAACAAACACCAAGCATGTAGGATCGAAACATGAACCTCTGAATGAGAGGAAACTCACGAGCTGAGAGAAGACTGACTGGAACCTGACTGGCAAAGATTGCACACGAAGCATCAGTCTCTGAGAACAACTTCAGCAACTGGTTTCTCTCAAGTGTGTATTGAGAGGCATTATATTATATTATAATTATAACTATATTATTGACTGCACTCTCTGTAGAAGATATTATTTCAGCAAAAAGCTTGAGACTTTCATGATATTTAATTGCAAGTGGCTCCAGGGATAACACACAATCATGTCTCTATTGTTTCCTCACTTAAATCGAATGGCATATCTTACTCTCCTTTACTGCACACAATCCAATTGAAAATGAGAAAAGAACCATTTGGAACACTATTTATGATTTTAAAAATATATGTTGTGTATAGAATGCTGGAGGCACATACTAGGCTGAGGAGACCTTGTTTAAGGATTCCCTTATACTTTGTATTTAACTAAAATCCCCAATTAATTATAACTATATTATAATAATAGGCATTGGACAGGTACAATGAGTATGTCTATTAACCTTTACTAGTTTTTTCTTTAATTGCGATTTTCTATGGTCCTAATATGTAGACATGTGTAATGAACTTTTAGTTGAAATTCACCAACACAAATTAAGGTTAGTGGAAAAATTTGTAGTGACCAGATCATAGGTGATACTTTCAAAATCTTGGAGAAACATTAGTTTAAATTTCTAAGGAATGGCACATGTCACTTGAACATATGATGTTTGTTATTCTATTTTTAAGCACAAAGTATATATGTAGCCAATTTCAAGAAAGCAAGCATATATGGAATGTTAACTTACTGGTGTCTATTCTTCACTATCCTGCCAGACATGCACGTGACTTGATGTGTGACTTTGTGGTTCCTCCCATTAGTGAGAGAGCATTATTTGATTGTTTGACTTCAGTTTCAGGCAGGTGGCTTGCTTTTGCTTGTGGGATGTTGGCACAGAGGCTTGGGATGAGCCTGCCTGATGGCCTTGCCCTCCTGCACATGTGCTGTTTGCCAGAAGAGTGAGTTCCAAACAATATTCTCATCCAAGAAGGATAAAAGACACATGACCAGCCCTCCACCACTTTGAACCTTGGAGTTGAGCCCAGCTCTGCTTAGCTCACACAGATCAACTGACTCCAAGCTTGCCAGCATCACTTACACATGTGAGAATAGGGAAAATTGTTCTGGAGTCGCTTATTACACAGCAACAGTTGACTAATACAATATATCTTCCAAGTCCATTCGATTTAAGTGAGGAAACAATAGAGACATGATTGTGTGTTATCCCTGGAGCCACTTGCAATTAAATATCATGAAAGTCTCAAGCTTTTTGCTGAAATAATATCTTCTACAGAGAGTGCAGTCAATAAATGCTTCATAAATCTAGTTTTAGGCATATCTTACTCTCCTTTACTGCACACAATCCAATTGAAAATGAGAAAAGAACCATTTGGAACACTATTTATGATTTTAAAAATATATGTTGTGTATAGAATGCTGGAGGCACATACTAGGCTGAGGAGACCTTGTTTAATGATTCCCTTATACTTTGTATTTAACTAAAATCCCCAAATTGCTAAAGCGTACATCCAGAATAATGGCACATGGAAGAGAATTTTAGTTCTTTTTCAGTGGAACAATAATTTCTTCTATTACCTTACTGTGCTATCAGAACAATATGAATATTTTGTTATTATTATTTTCATTATTGATATCATTATTTTTCTTCCTTCCTTTCTATCTTCCTTCCTTCATTTCTTTCTTTCTTTCTTTCTTTCTTTCTTTCTTTCTTTCTTTCTTTCTTTTCTCATACAATATTTCCTGATCATAGTTTCTCCTCCCTCTACTCCCCCTAGTTCCTCTCCATCTCTTCTTTTCCCTAGATATACTCCCTTTCTGTCTATCATTAAAAAGAACAAGCTTATAAGAGATAACAACCAAACATGTCAAAATAAAATATAATACATTTTCACACTGAAGTTGGACACAGCAATCCAAGAGGAGAAAGAGTCACAAGAGCAGGCAAAGAAATCCAATCAGAGACCCACTTTACTCAAAGTCAGGAGTGCCACAAACATACTAAGATAATAGCTATAGTATTTATGCAGAGAACTTGTTGTAAACCCATGTTGATGCTGCACCATCATTTCCCTGGCATATTTTGTAGGCAGGACAGATTGTAGGTCAAAGGTTTTGTGGCTGGATTAGTGTCTACATTTCTCTTTCAGTAGCCTGCAGAGTACCTTCCTGAACCAAAGAGACTACATAGGGGTTCTACATAGGGGTAAAGGCTCCATGTAGGTCCCAGATCAACTGCTCCATGTTCAATGATTTGTATGGATGTTGTCCTCGACAATGGGGCTCTTCTGTAACTTTATGGAGAGGAACCTTTTCTCTTAGCATTAGCCTGGGTTGTTTGGGAATTTTCATGAGATCTTCTTGGCCAACTCAGTTGACTGAAACTCAATTGGCTACAAGGGATGGCTAATTGAGATGCCATATTCACGCATCACCCAACCCTGACACCACGCAAACACTTTTTTTTTAAAGTTGATCATTTCATTCATTTATATCTCAAATGATATCCCACTTCCTGGTTTCCTCTCCACAAGCCCCACATCCCACAACCTCCTTCTCCCTTTCTTTTGCCTCTATGAGGGTGCTCCCCCACCTATGAACCCTCTCCTGCCCCATTCCCCCAGCATTCCCCAATGCTGGGGCATCAAACCTCCACTGGTCCAAGGGCCTCTCCTTCCAATGATATCAGACAAGGTCATTCTCTGCTACCTTTGTATTTGGAGCCACGACCCCTTTCTTGTTGTAGTTTGCCCTGAAGTTATCTGTATTTTGATGCTAATTCCACTGCCCCAAGGACAGCTGCTTAGTCAGTAATCAAGAATCAGGTGACTTCACCAGAACCTTTTCCCCACTGAATTTGTAAAGTACAGGTGGCAGGTACAGGATAGAAGGAGGCCTATCATTGGAGGGAAGGAAGGATGGGCGGGAGAGAAGTTTGAAGGAAGAGGAGGAGACTAGAAGAGAAAGGAAGAGACTGGAGGGAGAGGAAGGAGAGAAGCTGTGGCAGGACTGTGGAGTCTGACGTAAAGATCTCGCTCTGTGTATTTACAGATTATCAATGTTCCTAAGGGATGGATGGTACCGGGCTTTGTATGTTTAAGTGGGCAATTATATCTTATCAATTGGATCTAAGATTATTGTGTTGTGTGTTCTTTTATGTGACGGTTTGAGTGTAGCGAAGTGTGCAGCAGCAGGAGACTCTGGGCCGCCGAGGAGTTGGGATGTGTTTCTGCCAAGATATCTAGCAGGTATCTTGGGGCACTGTGGTGTGATCTAGCGGGATAAAAGATAACCTATACTTTTTTTTAAAATTTTTTATATTATTACTACAACACTTTCTGTACACTCCTTTGTTGGTAGTCTAGTCCCTGGGAGTACTAGAGGGTCCGTCTAGCTGACGATGCTCTTCCTATGGGGTTGCAATCTCCCTCAGCTTCTCCAGTCGTTCTGCCAGCTCCCCCGCAAGGGTCCCTGTGCTCAGTCTGATTGTTGGCTCCAATCGTTCACATAATTATTGGTCAGTAACTGCCTGAACCTCTGAAGAAGCAGCCACACCAGATACCTGTCAGCAAGTGCCTCTCGGCAATGGCAACAGTGTCAGGTTTTGGCAATGGTAATTGTTGTGTTTGGTGTAGGCAGACAGGATGCATCCCCAGGTGGGACAGTCCTCGATGGCCATTCTTTCAGTCTCTGCTGCATTTTTTTGTCCTTCTCTTTCTTTGGACAGGGACATTTCTGGCTTAAAACTTTGAGATGGGTGTGTGGCCCCATTCCCCACCAGGGGCCTTGCCTATCTACCGAAGGTGGTCTCTACAGGTTCTATCTCCCCTTCTCTGCTAAAATCATTCCCATTGGGTCTTGGGAACCTCTCATTTCCATGGCATCTGGGATCCTCCAGTGCCTATCCCCAATTTCTAATCACTCCTACATATTTTTATTCAATTTCTTGACTGTCCCCTACAGCACGTGATACTGTCCACCTTATTTCCTCCCCCTTCTCTCTTCCTGCCAGGTCCACCCTCCATCTCCCTTGATGAACCTGTGTCCCCCTCAATGCAGGACTGAAGAATCCAACCCTGGTCTTCCTTCCTCTTAAGCCCCATATGGTCTGTGGGTTGTATCATGGGCATTGTGAGTTTTGGGGCTAATATCTACTTATCAGTGAGAACAAACCATATGTGTGTTCTTTTGTGTCTGGGTTACCTCACTCAGGATGATATTTTCTAGTTCCATCCACTTGCCTGCAAATTTCATGAAGTCATTGTTTCTAATAGATGAGTAGTACTCCATTGTGTAAATGTACCACAGTTTCTGTATCCATTCTTCTGCTGAAGGACATCTGGGTTCCTTCCAGCTTCTGGCTATTATAAATAAGGCTGCTATCAACACAGTGGAGCATGTGTCCTTGTTATATGTTGGAGCATCTTTTTGGTATATGCCCAGGAGTGGTATAACTGGGTCTTCAGGTAGAACTATTTTCAATTTTCTGAGGAACTGCCAGACTGATTTCCAGAGTGGTTGTACCAGCTTGCAATCCCACCAACAATGGAGGAGTGATCCTCCTTCACATTCTTGCCAGCATCTGCTATCACCTGAGTTTTTGATGTTAGCTATTCTGACTGGTGTGAGGTGGAATCTCAGGGTCACTTTGATTTGCATTTCCCTGATGACTAAGGATGTTGAGCATTTCTTTAAAGTGCTTCTCAGCCACATGAGATTTTTTCAGTGGAGAATTCTCTGTTTCTTTAGCTCTGTATCCCATTTTTAATAGGGTTATTTGGTTCTCTAGAGTCTAACTTTTTGGGTTCTTTGTATATTTTGGATATTAGCCCTCTATTGGATGTAGGGTTGGTAAAGATCTTTTCCCAGTCTGTTGGTTGCCATTTTGTCCTATTGACAGTGTCCTTTGCCATATAGAAGCTTTGCAATTTTATGAGGTCCCATTTGTCTATTGTTTATCTTAGGGCATAAGCCATTGATGCTATGTTCAGGAAATTTTCCCCTATGCCCATGTGTTCAAGGCTTTTCCCCACTTTCTCTTCTATTAGTTTCAGTGTTTCTGGTTCTATGTGGAGGTCCTCATCTTCTTGGACTTGAACTTTGTACAAAAAGATAAGAATGGATCAATTTGTATTTGTCTACATGTTGACTTCCAGTTGAACAAGCACCATTTATTGAAAATGCTGTCTTTTTTCCACTGGATGATTTTAGCTCCTTTGTCAAAGATCAAGTGACCATAGGTGTGTGGGTTCATTTCTGGGTCTTCAATTCTATTCCACTGAACTTCCTGCTTGTCTCTGTATCAATACCATGCAGTTGGTTTTTTTTTTTTTTTTTGTTTTTTTTATCATGGTTGCTCTGTACTACAGCTTGAGGTCAGGGATGATGATTCCCCCAGAAGTTGTTTTATTGTTGAGAAAAGTTTTCACTATCCTAGGTTTCTTGTTATTCCAAATGAATTTGAGATTTGCTCTTTCTATCTCAAGGAATTAAGTTCAAATTTTGATGGGGATTTCATTGAATATGTAGATTGCTTTTGGTAAGATGGCCATTTTTACTATATTAATCCTGCCAATCCATGAGCATGGGAGATCTTTTCATCTTCTGAGGTCTTCAATTTCTTTCTTCAGGGATTTTAAATTTTTGTCATACAGATCTTTCACTTGCTTGGTTAGAATCACACCAAGACATTTTGTATTATTTGTGACTATTGTGAAGGGTGTTGTTTCCCTAATTTCTTTCTCAGCCCCATTTATCCTTTGAGTAGAGGAAGAGTACTTATTTGTTAGAGCTGATTTTATATCTAGCCATTTTGCTGAAATTGTTTATTAGCTGTAGGAGCTCTCTGGTAGAATTTTTGGAGTCACTTATGTATACTATCATATCATTTGCAAATAGTGATATCTTAGCTTTCTCCTTCCCAATTTGTATCCCTTTGATCTCCTTTTGTTTTCTAATTGCTCTGGCTAGAACTTTGAGTACTATATTGAATAAGTAGGGAGAGAGTAGGCAGCCTTGATTTGTCTCTGATTTTAATAAAATAGTTTTGAGTTTAGTTTGATGTTGGCTATTTGTAACCCCTCTTCTTTATATAACTTCTTTGGGTCTGTGGATTGTAGCTTGGTTATCATTTACTTGATATCCACTTATAAGTGAATATGTACCATATTTTTGTCTTTCTGTGTCTGAGTCACTTTATTCAGGATGATGTTTTCTTCTAGTTCCATCTATCAGCCTTCAAACTTCATGATGTCATTTTTACCAGTTACATAATATTCCAGTGTGTAAATGTACATAAAATGCCACATCCATTTTTCTATTGAGGGACATATAGGTTGTTTCAGATTCTGGCTACTATGAATAAAGATGCTATGAATATGTTTGAGTAAAGGTCCTTGTGGTAGGATGAAGACTCTGTTGGGTCTATGTTCAAGAGTAGTATACTTTGGTTTTGATATAGATCAATTTTCAGTTTTCTGAGGTACCACCATATTGATTCCAATAATAGATGTACAAGTTTGCTCTCCCAGCAGCAATGGAGGAGTGCTTTTCCCCATCCTATCACTTGTGTTATTATCTTAGCCATTCAGAAAGGTTTCAGATGGTATTTTAAAGTAGTTTTGATTTGCATTTCCCTACTGACTAACAATGTTGAACCTTTTCTAAAGTATTTCTCAACCACTTGAGATTCTTATATTAACAATTCTCGATTTTTTAATTGGAATATTTGGTTTTGGTTTTTCTAGTTTGTTTGCTTTTTTTTTTTAAATAAATTTTGGATATGAGTCCTCTATAAGATTTGGAGTTGGTTAAAATATTTTTCCATTCTGGAGGCTAGACATTGTTTTATTGACAGTGTCCTCACAAAAGATTTTCAGCTTCATGGGTTCCCATTGATTATTGATCTTACTGCCTGAGCTATCTGTGCTCTGTTTAAAAAGTTGTTTCCTGTGCCTATGATTTCAAGGCTATTTCCCACTTTTTCTTCTATCTGCTTCTCTGTTGAGGTCTTTGACATGCGTGGGCTTTAGCTTTGTGAAGGGTGATAGATATGGACTTATTTGCATACGTACAGACATCCAATTTGACCAGAACTTTTGGTTAAGATGCCCTCTTTTTTTTCAGGCATGTATTTCTAGTGCCTTTATCAAAAGTCAGAAGTCTGTTGTTTTGGTTTATATTTGAGTTTTCAACATAATTTAACTGATCAACTGTCTGTTTTTAATGCCAACACCACACAGTTTACATTACTGTAGATCTATAGTAAGACTTCGAATCAGGGATGTTGATTACATCTAGCAGTTCTTTTGTGTTCAGGACTGTTTTAGCTATCCTGGGTTTTTTGTTTGTTTGTTTGTTTGTTTTGTTTTTCTGTATGAAATTGAGAATTGTCCTTTTGAGTACATAAATAATTGTACAGGAATTCTGGTAGTAACTGCAATCCTACCTGCTGTATATAACCCTTGATTCACCCTGAGTAAAGTTGGTCTGACTCACAGAAGCTAGTTGTGATATGTCATTAATATTGTTCAACTAAGAGGAAGAACTAAACACACAAGGAATAACTATCAGCGATCCACTTTATTTTTTAGAGAAAGAAATCTGATTCTGTGAAACTGCATTTTGATAATGTAGTTAAAAAAACCAAAGGTGAGCCAATGGTTTTGAAGGCATTTATTTGAGAAAGAGAGAGAGAGAGAGAGAGAGAGAGAGAGAGAGAGAGAGAGAGAGAGAGAGAGAGAGAGAGAAGAGATCAGTTAGGTTGGGAATGTGATGTGAATCAGCAATTTCAGCCTTTGGAGAGATCAGGAATACAAGGCCATCATTGGCTGTACAGTGAACTCAAGGCCAGACTGTGATTCATGAAGTCATGTCCAAGATAAAAATAAATAAAAAGGGCACACAGGCATTCCTTTGAGAAGAGTGCAAGTGGATGATTTGTGCAAGTGAAGTTTTGCTTCTCTGCAAGAAACTTTTATGGTTTGATTTTCAATCGGTAAGAAAGCCTTTCTCACATATGTACTATTTGAAAAGAGAAAAACTCAACATACAGTTAAGGTAGTAAATGAAAATCCTATCCCAGCTCTCTGGACATCGCTCGCTCACTCCATCCAGCAACCTGCATTGTCGGTGCTCCTCCCCGGCGAGTGGAGAAATGAGAACTGTCATGTACACACCAGACTGACAAATTGATTTTTCTTCCTGAGTACACACCTCTGCATTAAGATTCAGAAAAGAATATTTGTACTTTGATGATTTAAATGCTGAATTTATACCATTTGGCCTATTTAAAACTCACTAAGAAGAACACAGATGTAATACATCAATATTTCTATGATGTTTTGATTTTTACTTATGATGCTTTCTTAAGTACCACCTGTTCTACCAAAACTGAATTCATAAGGTAAGTCATAATTTTCCGACGTTATTACTTATTTTCAGGATTTCTAGATAGAGAGCATAAAATGTTTAAAAATACTAAAAAAAATGAGTTAACATGTCACTGTTGTTCTTTCAACAATGGTTTGATGTGCATTTTTTGTTCTTTTTCACTAGTAATTCAAGGATTAAACTATGGCCTTTGCTTTGAACTTTGCCCCTTAGAATAATATAATGAGACTTATAATTTTGCTCCAAAGGCTATCTATAAGATGATTTTGACAAAAGAAGAGAAAAAGGAGGAGGAGGAGGAGGAGGAGGAGGAGGAGGATGAGGAGGAGGATGAGGAGGAGGAGGAGCAGCAGCAGCAGCAGCAGCAGCAGCAGCAGCAGCAGCAGCAGCAATGCCTTTAAACAATGCATAGACATGGAGTTTTAGAAACTGATTAAAGTTCTTTCCAAGTTTTATGCCAAGGCGAGAGTACAAGTGAGACTAATGTAATTCATCCTGCCATCAGCATCATGCGACATCCACTCTCCTGAATGTTCATCCTGGCTGTGATTTATTAGGGGACCAAGTTCATGTCATTGCATCTGATCTTCAGAGACCTGGCTTCAGATCCTGATTTTACTCACAATTGAAAATGAGGCTGTTGGTCAGGTCCTCGCCCTATTTGACATGATTGTCAGCCCACGCTCTGGAGAACTGCCATCTGGAAAAACAGGGTGTGATAATTTGCAGGTCAGGGACTCAACTGCCTATCAGTAGAGTTTTTATCTGCCGTGAGGCTGCCAGGGTGTCTGCTCCTGACCCTCTTTGGTGGGACATTTATTAAGCTTCCTGACAAAGTCGTGTTCAACAATCCTAACATCTTTTCAAGGAAGCCTTTGTCCTTTATTTTTGTCACAGCTTAAGAAAATGACTAATTATTAAAATTTTTGGAAAAGAAATCGCTCTAGGATTTAGAATGTCTGTTTAAAATCTTTAAGGCAGCCAATTTTACTTCCTGGCATTTCATTGCCCTGTGCAGCTTATAAATAGTTTCCATGTGGCTGCTGCTTCAGTACCGACCTCTGATAAGGGGATGGGAAATTAGTTTTGTCGAAGTCTGTCAGTCTAGGGGCAGTATGGATGTCTAAGTGTAATTTAAGAGAAAAAAAAGCAATCCAGAGAAACAGTGGTGGGTGTGTGTGTGTGTGTGTGTGTGTGTGTGTGTGTGTGTGTGTGTGAAGTTTGGTGAGGAACAATAGGGAAAACAGAGATTTGCTCAGGGTAATTATATAATCTGAGATAAGACAAAAATTCAATTAATGTAATTAAATTCAGTGTTGAATTTAAGAGAAGAAACATATATAATGATATGGCTAGAGTACAATGCTAATTTTCAGTCAGATTTTAGGATCTCTAATCCCTTTCTAAAAGACTGCCTCTTACTTTTGAATGTCTGTTATTAATTTAAGAGCAGGGGCTGGGCTTTAGTACAGCAGGAACCTCGGGAGCATGTATGATGTTCATCCCGACCTATCTGGAGAGATAGCTATAAATCTATTTCTACTTGCTTATAGGCTGGATGGACCTCTGTTGGTTGAGAGTTAGGCTCCTTCAGACAGATGCTGTCCTCCCTCAAAGTTAGGCTTGGCTCAAGGCCATGAGGAGGTACCAAGTAGGACTCAGTTTCCAAACAAAAAACCCTGAAGCTACAGTGAAACAAGAGTCAGGGATGCAGAGAACTGGTAAAGCACCTCTAGCATGAACAAGGCACAGGGCTCTATGAACGGCACTGGGGAAAAAGAAGAGACTTCTTTTTGTCGTTGTTTCTTTATTTTTTATTGGATATTTTATTTATTTACATTTTAAATGTTATCTTCTTTCCAGGTTTCCCCCCCCCACTCCCGCCTCCCTGCCCTGGCATTCCCTACACCAGGGCATCAGGCCATTATAGGACCAAGGGGCTCCCCTCCCATTGATGCCAGACAATGCCATCCTCTGCTACATATGCAGCTGGAGCCATGAGTCCCTCCATGTGTACTCTTTGGTTGTTGGTTTAGTCCCTGGGAGCTCTGGGGGGTCTGGTTGGTTGGTACTGATGTTCTTCCTATGGGGTTGTAAACCACTTCACCTCCTTCAGTCTTTTTCGTAGCTCCTCCTAAGGACAATTAACTCTTGGAGAATTAGTTCCCCAGTGTTAATCTGGAGACCTTCCCTGAGACTTAGTGGGGCTGCTGCAGTTATATGGATAAAATTATGTGGCAATTGCCCATACCTTGCCTTTCTCAAGCTTTGGAAGAAGGGCTTTTGCCTTCAGGATTTTCCTTGTTGCTGCCTCTGCCCAGCAAGGTGCTAAGTAGGCACTAGGTACTGAGAGGGCATTCTTGACGCGGGCATTCTGTTGATTCTTCTGTTGCTTGAACTTGCTGGCTCTGCTCATGGACAGTCTCTGCCACTTTCTGTCTTGGGAACATGGCAGAAAGAGTCTCATGACTGATTGTATGAACTTCTTGGATAGCTTGGTTTGTACTCATTGAAATTTCATAAGTATGAGATATTTCAAAATAGAAACGGGAAACAAAGAACTTTTATTGGGAGAAACTTCCCAAATAGCTATTAAACACAAATCTCTTGAAAGAAACTAGAGAATGTTTTAATTGCTTCTGGATACATCTTCCACAGTCTAACATGCCTTAAAAAGTCAAAATAGTGGTAAAATATCAAATTATTTGTAAAGCAAATGAAACCCTAAGAGTAGAAAAATTTCCTTCATAATTTTCCCGTTTGCAACTCATGGTATTTATTTAAATTACAAGCCTTGACATTGGAACATGTTAGACATATGTCCCTTGACCTAGTAGCAATTTCCTCATCATTTAATGTCTTGGTTCTCTCGGGGCACTGCCATCGATTCAGAGCATATCTGATCCTAAAAGTCTTTCAAGTCATGTCTATCGTTATCCAAGGAAACTTTCTATTTTTTTTAATGTGGCTGTCTCTATCCCTTAAAGTATATGATCGTTATTATTTTGCACAGGATACAAAGAAATGGATTTCTTCACATACATACATCAGTGGACTTTGTTAGTTCCTCTCCCTCTATTCCTCCCCCATCTCAATCTCTTCCTCACCACCCTTTTCTCTTGCTAACATTCCCCATCCCACAGTCCCTGTTCCTATTTTCCTGTTTTTGCTCCACACTCCCTCTCAGCCTCCCATCTCATAGTCTGATTTCCACTTTTGACGCAGAGAGATTTTAATCTTCCAGTTCTTTTGCTCTCATCACAGCTTCCTAGTAAAGATCAGAAGTTAACACGGCTGTTTGGTGGATGCGAGAGAGGAGATAATTGAGGATTAAAACTGGCTCCTCTTCACTTCCGGGATGCATTTTCTTATCGGCTTCCAGGAGAGGGTTAAAGTTTACTCAGCAAGAAAGGAGTTATTTTCAGGAGTCCAGAGGATTTTCCAGAAGGAGTGGGTTGGACTGTTTGCTGGAGCAGAGAAGATTACAGGCGACCTGGTGAGGGTATTTGTAGCACTGACCTCCAAGCAGGGATGCACATGTTAGATCCGGCTTCCCTTTGAGGTTTCTCAGGCTAGACTATTTCTACATCTGGCGGGTACATTGCGGTGTAAAAAATAAACTCAAAAATTGAGAATAACTGTATCCTTGACAAGACGTATCCTTTTCTAAGGAGCAGTGCTGCAGCTGTCTAACAATGAATTACAACATTCCACAGCTGCCTGGGCAGGAAATGAAGAAAATTATCCTGGCTATCTCAAAATGGGTGTTTGGGAAGCCGGGGGGAGGGTATGAGTTTTTAGACTATTCTGGAATGAGGCCACTGAGCCTGTCTGATTAATCTTATCATAACACATCAGAGGGTCTCGCCTTTCCAGATTTCAAACAATTCTGAAATCTTCAAACCATCTAAAAATCAAAGGACCAGTTTACATAGATTCCAGATAGTGACTTAAAGTTATTTTTTGCCTGCAATCTGATTTGCCTTTCAACAAATAGGTCTCATTGAGGAAATTCATATTCTAACTACCTCGGAGTCAGATATGATATGGCTTGACTACAATATCATTTAATAATTACCATTTCAAAAGATGTGTATTTTGATAAAAAAGATTTGCTCATAGCATAGCTGCCCATCAAATGGCCATCTTCCATTCCCTCCACAGCGTGTCACAAATGTGCATGTCCAAAGCACAGGTAAGAGTTGTGCACAAGCTCCGAGAGAGATGGGGAAGGTGGTTCCTAGTCCTAAGAGTTGCTGAGAGCAATAGATGGTACCGAATTGTGTATACTGCATTTCCTACACACACACACACACACACACACACACACACACACACACACACACACACACACACACACACACGAAAGTTTCATTCATAGTTCAGCCCAGTAGGATATCACAGTACTAATGTAAATAAGCTGTTCTAACACTATACTGCACATTAAATGAGTGTGGTCGCTCTTCAAAACATCCTTTGATCTCTCTTCCTCTCACTTTGTTCTCTGGCTTTTTCTTGCTGCATCAGAGTCGCTGGAGTTCCCGCTTCTCTGCTTTGTGGTTAGTGTTAGGTAAAGATGATTTGAACATTTGGGCCTTGGTACTGAAGAATTACTTTGGTAACTGAGGTAGCTACTGCTAGGCAAGTTGCTCACACAGTGTGACTGGATAAAATTGATGACTGTCCCAAGCAGGGCAGACGATGGCAAGAGATGGCATCATGACACTGAGAATGCTATACAACTTAAAACTCAGGAATCGCTCATTTCTTAACATCTCCACGCAGTATTGTCCGATCATACTTTCTTTTGGGCAAACAAACCTAGAAAGTGAAGTTGAGAAGGCATGGTGCGGTAGTCCACTCCAGTGGAAGCCTTCAGTGGCTCTACACTGTTGGTGGAGGTGTTCTTAGTGCTTAAGGGGCCTGTGACCTACCCGAGGATTTTATAAAACTGCACATTCTGACATAGTTGCGCCAGAGTGAGGTGTGAGCTCCTGTTGATTGAGATGTTCCCAGTTCCTCCTGGAGCTGCTTCTTTTGACAACACTTTAAATGGGCAGAGTCCATGGGGGAGGCCAGACAGCGGTAAATTGGCATACTGTGCTTCCGCCTGCTTTACCAAGTGTACTGTTCTTCTACTCTTAGCTTTCCACGGTCATTGTGTTTCCTGGACTGTGCAGCCCATTATTTTGCTTTTCTTTTTTTCAGAGCCACACCCTGTCCTCAGGCTCTGTGCCTTTGCCGTACCTAGTACTTACTGTTTCATTACCAGGTAAGCACATGCTTTCCGCGGGCTTTCTCATCAGTGTTTCTTTCTTTCAATCATAAGGATGACTATGGCTATCCTGTCCTCCTCCTGATCTTTGTCTGTGAGTCCACTTCCCAAAACACTGCTGTCCGCTAGCTGGTACAGACCTGTGGGTACATGTTTCACCCATGAGCCTCGAGCCTCTGATGGGCACTCATCTTTTTCTCCATGTATCTCTGCCTCTCCTCCAGTATTTTGGGCAAGTAGAGCAGGTGTCAGAAGAAGTCGGCTGGGGTCGAGCACATCTCACAAATTGTGGGAAATCACTGTTCTGGACTGCTTCCTCTCCAGTGGCCGAAAGGTACTGGCATTTGAATAAGTCGCTCCGCTGAGGTTCCTTCTAAAAGGGTATGTCTTACTCCTTGCTAGTTAGGGATCACTCCTGGGTTTTTTTTTAAAGGGTTTTTATTTAGAGGATCTATGAATGTGTCTAGGTGGGCTAAGCTTCTTAAAGGGGCAATCCAGCAGAGAATTACAAAGGAAAACTGGAGGCTACGGATAAGCTGGCTTCTTCATTGTTGCTAATGAAAGACACTTGTGTTGACTCTATACCAGGAAGTACCTTAATCCTTCCTCATCTTCTAAAATTAGTCTTGTTTCACCCTCCTAAAAGAATTGGGAGTTGTGCTGCCTCTTCTGTCTTGTCAGAATGGCAGGACAATTGAATTGTTATTCATTTTCAATAGAATTCCTCAATTCTGGAAAAATGCTCCTGACATGGGCTCTAATTCTGGTACCAGACTATAATAATGTTGTTCTCTTGAACAAATTAGTTCTCTGCTTTGAGCCCATCCTTCTCATCTCATAACAGAGTCCATCAGACCTGTCTGAAGACTATGAATAGTAAATGGAAGCGTGTGGGCCAGTTGGTTGGTAACTGAGTACCACATATCCTACAGCTTCTGAGACAAAGTGACCTTCTATCAACCAACCGTAGGAAAAGAGTTTTACTTCAACTTCCGCTTTCACACTTCACTTCTGATACTACATGTATAGATTTCCCACGCCAAACCATTTTCCAGTTCTCTGTGACCCCAATTGGCTGCCCTATCATTTAACTCCATTATGGGGTTGTGTACTTTGAGATAAGCATGAGGTAAAGGATTCAGTCTCATAATAATGGCCTCATTCAGATGCCACTCACAAAGCCAGGTTTGTGACTCTGAGCAACGGGCTGCCAGTCAGAAAGGTGCTGCAGATTACACAACAAGTATATTGTAAGAGATACAATTAAGGAATATGCAAAAGGAGGAACGTGTAGGCCAAGGCATGGAGAAAGAGGTTGCACACCTTCTCCAAGTATACCACCCTCCTATGATCGATGTGTGTCCATGGCACAGTAAGTTTTCTGAGCTCCATCCTTGTGGGTTATTATATAGGCAGTGTAATATAAGAATGAGTGATCATATCAGTTCAGACATTAGCCCATCGGCCCGGGAAGGCAGGATCGCAGTTCTACAAGTTCCCATCTCTTGCCTTTTAAAAACCTAGGAGCTTTCCAGGAACTACCCTATTAATATAAACACAGATGTAGTTAGAAAAGATAAGTGTTTTTCACACATACACACACGCACACGCACATGCACACGCACAGAAAGCCACAATCTTCCTTCAAAAGGAATGAGCGACAGTTTGTTCTGGAGCCAAACATAAGTGAGGCTGGCCTGGTAACACAGCTTCAGATGGCCTTCAGTCTATGTTCTAATGCTGAAACAGTTCTATAAGGTTTTAATCTCCTCTGGATCATAGGCTCCTTTTAAATAGTTGGAGGGTTATAATCCTTCTCCCAAGGAAATAAGAACGGCAATGTACGTATTTATACAGTTGGGGATTTATCTTATGGAGGCTAGTAAGGCTCAGGATTAAAAACCACTCGTTTCCGGCTGTTCTTACAACCTTTTGGTTTCTCACAAGGCACAAAGACACAAAGGGCAGGACGAACTTGAGGTGATCCTACCGAAGACCCAGAAGATTCCAAAGAAAATAACGCGTCTCATTTTCCCTTCTCAGAAATGCTTAGATCCAAAACTGTCGGTTAAAGCATATCTCACAGGAGAGGTTTTTTTTCATCAAAACACATCTGATTATTTTACATGGTGGCTGATAAAACACGATGATCTCAATAAGGCTGTGATAAAAGTGAATAATATCCCAAGTCATGAAACGTACTCTGTTTTGGACTAAGCAGAAGGGTAGTTACACAGGCATCGGAGGATACCACTCGCCATTTATCTTGGTCCAGGTGGTGCTCTGTGTGCAGGGCTGAATGTCATTAATAAACGTTAGCACAGTGGATGTGGAAACATGTCCAGGCCTTGCTCATCACTTCCCATTTTCATACTTCCTGAGTAGGCTGGGAAATGTGGAAGGACAGCATGAATTCAATTTAACAGTCCAGTAAGTGCCAAAGAAATGATCACATCCCTGAAAATAAGTGTTTTAAGCAAGATTTTTCAGATGGTAAAGAAAAGACAAATCCTTTGTTTAGTAAATAGCAAATACTTTATACATTAATCATCCAGAAGACATTAAGAGTAATCAGAGGTTCCGTTTTAGTTCAAATACAACTTATGTTCTCCAATTAATTACTTACAAGACTATGCGGTTTGCATTTTTAAATGAATATTCTGCCTCCCAGATGTCTACTCATATGCATGCTGTGACCCTTCCTTGAGAGGCCGGTTCTCTTATCACAGTGTTTTCAAGCCCTGCTGGGCTATGAAGAAACTGCTATGGTTTAAGCACCACCTGCCATGTTGGACCCAGTAAGGAATTTGTGAAGCTGGAAAACAGTTCCTGCACTTAAGTAGGTTATATTCTTGGCAGAGGCAGCGAGTGAGGATGATGTAATTCAAAGTTCATATTCCTTTTCAGTGAAACATTATTATAATGGAATTATCTTCCTGACCAGGGGTCAGATCTTAGAAGACTCATAGAAAAGAGACGCTCCTACAGTGAGGGAACCTCAAAATCACTCTGGGTCAGCCTTCTTTCTAGAATCCGAAAAGCACTGTTCTCACTGTTTAGATGAGACAGTGGAATGGGGTTTAGAGTAAAGTGTTTTGGGAAGGTAGGAGCAGCATTTAGTGGTTTTTTTTTTTTCAGTGCTACCCATAGTTACTTTCCAGAGATATTAATGCTTATCTGCATCTTCCAGTCTCCAGCCGTTAGCCCCAGGTAGTTATTGATCACTTGAGATGTGAGTTTGGTGAGTAGGGTACTGAAGTTCAGAGAGTTATATAATCAGGTAAATGTAAACTAAATGCCGGTATAAATATAAGTAGTCATATGTGAAATATATGAGTTTGTTGAACCTCACTTTCAGGCACTTTAAAAGAAGACAATGCAGTGTGATGTGGCAACTGTCTTGTTGGCTGAACTGGTTACTTCATTATGAAGCCAAAGCCATCATCCACCTGCCAGACAATGCCAGAGAACTTTGGTCCTTTATAGCATGATAAAGTCCCAGGGCTATTTTTAAAATCTTATGGTACAAGAAAAAAAGGCTTTTGTGCGTGCGCGTGTGCAAGAAAAAAAAATCCATATTTCACCATAGAGTTAGGATAGCTTTAAAGAAAATTTTCCTGAGGACAGTGGAGGAAGAGACCATGAAAAGTTGTTGTATATACTTTGGGAAATAAAATCAAATATAGTTTTTAATTGTGATGGGGCTATTGGTTCAGAGGCAAAAGTTAGATACTTTATAATTCCTTCCATTAATTGGGTTTTTACTTTAAACTTTAGCAGGTAAAGACTGCCTTCTTTCTACTTTGGCAAAAAAACAAAAAAAAAAAAAAACACGAAATATCGTCTCTGAATGGACTTTTAGACATACATGACAGTATTGTTCATTGTAAGTATCACCTTCAAAAGCTATCTTAGCCTTTTTTGTAACGTATGATTAAAACATTGTAATACTCGGAAAACAACTCCCACATCCCCTCTCTTCCCAGTTCCTGGCAACCGCTGTTCTTGAATTCAAACTTGACTACTTTGTGTACCTCAATGTGGTATTGCTTTCTGTGGCCAGGGATTTCGCTTAGCACAGTATCCTCACGATTCATTCACACAGTAACATAGGGCCGTATTTCCTTCTTTTTAAAGGCTGAGTACTATTCCACTGTATGTGTGCAGTCTGTTTACCTTATCCTTTCCCCCAATGCCAGCCACTACCTTGTTCTTACCTGTGGCTACTCCATACAACCTCACTGCAATGACCACCAGACAGAGTATCTCTCAAGACTATAATTTCAATACTTTCAAGATACCATTTGCTTAATTAGGGTTTTTATTGCCATGGTGAAACATCATGTCCTAAAGCATCTTAGGGAGGAAAGAGTATATTTCTTCTTACAACTCTCAAGTTCCACTCCATCACTGAGAGAAGTCAGGGCAGAAACTCAAGGCAGGGAAGTCAGAAAAGAACACTGATTACTTACTAGTTTGCTCTCCCTGGCTTGTATAGTTTATTTCCTTATATGCTCTAGGACCATCTGCCCATTGGTAGCATTATCCAAGGTGGGTTGGACCTCCCACATCAATCATTGATCAATACAATCTCCTACAGATTTGCCTAGAGGACAATATAATAGGTGCATTTTCTAAATTAACATTCCTCTTCTCAGATAACGCTAGCTTGTATCAAGTTGTAAAAATCAAAAACCAAAACAAAAAACCAAATAGAGTACCTCCATATTGTTTTGTATAGTGGCTGTATTATTGCACATTCTCACAATGGTCAAGTGTTTCAATGTCTTCACATCATTGCCAACACCTGTTTTCTGTTTTATAAAGAAGACTGATTAATTTCTCATGGGCGCGAGGCACTATTTTACTGAGGTTTTACATTTCCTACATGGATAATGAGGATGATCATTTTTTTGTTTGGATATTGGCCATTTGTATATCTTCTTTGGAGATGTATGTGGTCAGGTCTTGCCTATTTTTAATTGTTTTCGTTTGTTTGTTTTGGACATTATATTGATAAAGTCCTTTATGTATTTAGGATTTTAATCCACTGCCAGATATATAGTTGGCATGTATTTTCTTCCAACCCATAGGTCAACATTCCACTGGATTCCATGTTTCCTGTGCATTACTGAAGCTTTCAATATAAGATGCAGACTCATTCTAGCTGTGTTTTTTTTGACTATGATTTCAGTCAAATGATTGGTCTTGACAGAAAATCATTGTCAGGACCAGTGTTTGGAAGATTTTCATTTTCTTTAAGGAATTTATAGTTTCAGTTCTTATTTAAATTTATGTCTTGAATCCATTTTGAGTGGTTATAATTTCATTCTTGTGGATATCTAGTTTTCCAATAGCATTTATTAAAGAGATTTTTCTTTTCTCACTGTGTATATCTTCAGCCGGTCATGCATGCACAAGCTTTTCCCTTCATTCTCATATATTCCTGTGGCTTATGTGTCTGTCTTTATGCTAGCATCTAACTTGCAAACAGAAAATGCGAGACCTTTGTATTTTCTATTATTTTGGTTCTTTGAGATCTTTAGTGGTTTCTTTCCAGCTCTTCCAATTTTTCTGAGCCCTCTTTCTCAGTGTTCCCCGAGCTACACATGCAGGAGATGCGACGTAGGTATATTGATTAGGGCTTAGCTCCCCACAATCCGTTGATCTCTTCATTGAGTCCAGTTGTGGTTTTCCATTTATTGAACAATTTCTTTCTGTCAGAAATTGTTCTTACAAAATGTCATCTAAGAGTAGTAAATCAAATTCCAATCTTACTGATGATGAAACTGCTAAGGAGGGTATACACTTTTTGAAGTATTTCTCAGCCATTTTATTTCTTATATTGAGAACTCAGGTGCTCATCAACATAACATCTAAAGCAAGCAAACAAAAATGTAAAGATCCCTAACACATTACTTACGTATTTTTAGGTTTTGCCATATTCTTTTTCTTCTATTCAGTGAATTCCTTGGAAGCATGATGATCACTATGAGTGTCTGGGTTGGTAAATATTTGTATTCCCCCATGTATTTTTATTTTATTTTCCCCCTTTTTTTAATTGAATATTTTCTTTATCTACATTTCAAATATTACCACCCTTCCCATCCCATCCCCCAACCCCTGCCTCCATGTACGTACTCCCCCACACCCACCCACTCCCTCCTGCTTTCTGCCCAGACATTCCCCTTCACTGGGACATCAAGCCTTGACAGGACCAAGGGTCTCTCCTCCCACTGATGCCCAACAAGGGCATTCTCTGCTACATATGCGGTTAGAGACGTGGGTTCCTCCATGTGTACTCTTTGGTTGGTTGTTTTGTCCCTGGGAGCTCTGGGGAGGTTGCTTTATTGACATTGTTGTTCTTCCTGTGGGGTTGCAAACCCATTCAGATCTTCAGTCCTTTCTTTACCTCCTCCATTGGGGACTAGGTTCTAAGTCCAATGCAAGCTTCTGCCTCTGTATTTGTCAGGCTCTGGCAGAGCCACTCAGAAGACAGGTATATTAGGCTCCTGTCATCATGTACCTCTTGGCATCCCTAATAGTGACTAGGTTTGGTAACTGCATGTGAAATGAATCCCCATGTGTGGCAGTATGTGGATGGCATTTCCTTTAGTCACTGCTCTATACTTTTTCTCCATATTTCCTTCCTTGAGTATTTTGTTCCTCCTTCTAAGAAGTATTGAAGCATCCACACTTCAGTCTTTCTTCTTTTTAAGCTTCATGTGGTCTGTACATTGTATCTTGGGTATTATGAGTTTTTGGACTAATATCCAAGTATCAGCAAGTACAAACCATATGTGTGTTCTTTTCTGTCTGGGTTACCTCATTCAGGATGATATTTTCTAGTTCCATTCACTTGCTTGCAAATTTCATGAAGTCATTGTTTTTAATAGCTGAGTAGTACTCCATTGTGTAAATGTACCATTTTCCATATCTATTCCTCTATTAAAGGACATCTGGGTTCTTTTCAGCTTCTGGCTATTATAAATAAGGCTGCTATGAACATAGTGGAACATGTGTCCTTGTGATATGTTGGAGCATCTTTTGAATATATGCCCAGAAGTGGTACAACTGGGTTCTTGGGTAGTAATATGTCCAATTTTCTGTCAAACCTCCAGACTAAGTTCCAGGATGGTTGTACCAGCTTGCAATCCCACCAACAATGCAGGAGTGCTCCTCTTTCTCCACATCCTTGCCAGCATCTGCTGTCACCTGCTTTTTTGATTTTAGCCATTCTGATTGGTATGAGGTGAAATCTCATGCTTGTTTTGATTTGCATTCCCCTGATGACTAAGGATGTTGAACATTTCTTTTGGTTCTTCACAGCCATTTGTTATTCCCCAGTTGAGAATTCTTTGTTTAGCTCTGTACCCCATTTTTAATAGGGTTATTTGGCTCTCTGGAGTCTAACTTCTTGAGTTCTTTGTATATGTTGGATATTATTAGCCCTCTATCAGATTTGGGTTGGTAAAGATCTTTTCCCAATCTGTTGATTGCTGTTTTGTCCTATTGACAGTGTCATTTGCCTTACAGAAGCTTTGTAATTTTATGATGTCCTATTTGTCTATTGTTGATCTAATGGCATAAGCCATTGGTGTTCTGTTCAGGAAATTTTCTCCTATGCCCATGTGTTCAAGACTCCTCCCCACTATCTCATCTATTAGTTTGAGTGTTTATGGTTTTATGCAGAGGTCCTTGATTCACTTGGACTTTAGTTTTGTACAAGAAGATAAGAATGGATAGATTTACATTCTTCTACGTGCTGACTGGCAGTTGAACCAGACCCATAAATAACCCCACACACTTACTGGTACTTGATCTTTGACAAAGGAGATAAAACCATCCAGTGGAAAAAAGACAGTATTTTCAGCAAATGGTGCCCTACGTATTTTTGCTTTGTTTATTTTTAAGGTTTTAATTTAGTTATAAGATTTTGTCCTTCCTTTCCTTCCCTCCAAAACTTTTTGTGTACTTCCCCACTCCCCTTCAAATTCATAACCTCTTTTTCATTGTTACCACATGTATATATGTATTTATGTATACATATATGTTCTTAAATATAACCTGTCGAGACTATATGTTACTTGCATGTATGTTTTCAGGGCTGACCTTTTGGTACCATACAACCAATTGTCTCTTTTCCTGGGGAAGTCTGAAGACTACCAAATTTATGTAGTTGGTTCTAGTTCTTTGAGTAGGATTTGGGGTCTCATGTGCTTTTACTACACCTGTTCGGCATGTTTGTTTGTGTCACCCTTGTTCAGTTCATGTTTGGGCAATCATGTTGATGAAACTTCGTGGGCAGAGCTCCTGACATTACTTGAAAACTCAATCTCAAAGCTAACTCCCTTATCTGCTGGCTTGTACAAAGATTTTGCCCCTCTTCTTCAATCTTCTCTAAACGTTAAGTACTGAAGCATTTTGTAGGTTTCTCCATTACAACTGGGCTCCACTCCTCTGTGTTTGATTGGTTGTGGTGCTCTGCAGTGATCTTCTACTGCAGTTGCCCTTGGCTGCTCTCCACAGGTAGACGGTAAGTCTCTGTTGTAGAGGACACTATGAACTTCAGAAACAGAGCCCAGAGACCCTGAAGTTAAATGATCTGAATGCCCTTCACTGAAGACTGGCTTTCATGGTGCCAGAAGGTATCACATAAACTTCCAAAGGAGAGAGGCAGCAACAGCCCTGCACAGTTATGACAACTTCTGAATCACATCAATGATCATCATAGCATACCACACACTACAAGGAAACTACTCTTTGCAACACAGACCACTACAGACAACTTAGCCCACTATAAATGGAATATTTTTTGAGTCCTTTGTTAGATGTATAGCTGGAAAAGATTCACTCCCATTCTGTAGGATTCTTCCTTGCTTCCTTGATTGTTTCCTCAAATGCACATAAGCTTTTTAGTTTTATGAGGTCCTTCTTTTCAATTGTTGACCTTAACTCCTAGCCAAATAAAGTCCTATTCAGAAAATTCTTTCTTACACCCAAACTTTAGAGGATACTGCCTATGTTTTCTTTCAGAACTTCATGTTAAGAATTTCATGTTGCAAATTGAAGTCTTTGATCTGCTTGTAGCTCATTTTTGTGTAGGGTGATACATATTGGTCTAATTTCATTCTACTGCTTGTGAACATCCAGTTTCCCCAGTGAACTGTCATAGGTGCTTTCTTTTCTCCAGTTGTTTCCTTCTTTGTCAAATATCAAATGGCTACAGTTATAAGTACTCATGTTTGGGTGTATTTTATTCCATGTCTGTTTTGGGGCTAGTAACAAATCATTTTTATTATTATAGCTCTATTATATATCTTGAAGACTGTAAAGTTAGTTCTTCCAGTATAATTCTTGTTTTTGCTATTGATTATTTTGACTATTTGGATATATGTTTTTCTGATTCCATATAAATTTTGGGGTATATTTCTTTTTTTCATTTTTGGAGGCTTCATAAGTGCTAAAATGTATCTTTAATCTAAGGACTCAGTAGATCTAGTTAGGAGTCACATCATCTTGGTTCTTTTTTTATCATAATCAGACTGCCAATAAACAATGTACATTTATGTTACACATGAAATGCACTATTTAACCACCCACATATATTTTTTTACATGTACCTATTTCTCATTTATTTCTACCGAAATCGCCTCAGAAGATGGTCTACAGTCGCTGCTTCTTCTCATCAGGGTTAGGGAATTCAAGAGGGTATTTCCAGGCAGATTTTGTGAAGTATTTTGAAGACTGTTGTGGAGAGACATAAGTCCATGGTGGATGAACATCAGAGGTGTTGATCCGGGCTTGTTTGTTTTGTAGCTCTCATTCCCTCATCACTAATGCCCCTTCACAGGGCAGGCCTTAGAGATTACCTCGCTGTCTTCTCTGTGCTCAGAATCAGAATGCCAGTTTTTGCTGCCCAAGCTGCTGTCTCACAAGCTTACCAGCATCCCATTCTTGCTGATGCTGTGTAGAGAATACCAGTGTTGGCAGCATCTTAACTCATCCTTCCTTGCAGAGAATTCTCCATCCTTTGATCCTTCCTATGTTGTTGCTGTATAATGTCAAGGGCCTAAAGGCTTTGATTTAAATGGTGACCACATGCAAAGGTGTTCAGGACTGAGTTTGATCCTTAATCCACAGAATCAAAGATTCTTTTCTCTCAGCCACAGGTCCTGATTGTTGCCTTAAAATTGGATTACTTCTGTCACCAGCACCGTGCCTTTTTTCTTTATATATCATTTTAAAAGCTTGACTATGAGTATGCCAATGAAATAATGAGAGAGTCCCAACCACACAAACACTGCAGAAAAACTGCCAACTGAATTGTCTTTGGAAGTCATTTTTCTTCAAACATTTTTGAAATTCACTTTGAAAAACTGTCTTCAAAATGCTTTTTAGTGACAGTTTTAGCAAAAAGAAAAAAAATGTGCTGCTGTGTTATAGTCGTTAGGAATTCTTCTAGTCAGTGCTATATTTTATGGGTTTCCATGTTTTCTCTTCCCTTCTTTTCAGGAGAAGTTCAGGCTAAGAAGTCTGAGATGTGGGTGGGAGATTTCAAGATGACATGGGCAGTGCTTCCACAGCTTCGGTGTGAACATGAATGTTTGCAGATCATATCAAGACACGATTTCTGATTCCGTAGGTTGGGAAGAGGACTGGATGTCTAATTTCTAGCTTCTTTCCCCCCATTCCTGCTGCTGCTGCTGCATATTAACCATGCATTGAGGAGCAAGAACTCGGGAAAGAAAAGGAAATCTCAGTCTAATGATAATGGTTGGAATGGGGCAATTTATGATTTCACTGAATCACAGATTCCCTATGATATTATTCATCCTATCACAAGTAAGTTTGCAAGATCAACAAGGTTAGGAAACTAAACAGAGTGGGGATGTAACAATAGTCCTTGGTGATATCAAGGATTCTAGGTGGCCTCTTCTATTTCTGGCCTTTTATTATGTGTCTGCTCTTCTTCCTGCCTGTTCAGTCTTCTGGAACGAGCACATATATCATGGCATTCTGTTATTAGCCTCCCCTTCCCCCATCACTTCTTCAGGGGTTTTGGTTTGTTGGCAGTATTCTTGTTTATTACCACTGGCTTTTGTGTCTTCTAAGCACCTTCTGCAAATTAGGCCTCTGAAACTTTCTGAATATATGACTCGGACCTCAGCTTGAGATTCCATGCTTTTGACAATATTGACATCATCTCTCTTCCCTGCTTTTTCAAAGATAGCCCCTGGTTTGCAAGCAATCCATTTGTTTGGATAGACTCCAGAGTTTCCTGTCTCCTCATCTTTGCTTAGTTGATGTTTCTCCTGGACTGCTTGATCTTCCATCTCAAAACAGGAAGGTCCTTTCCATACCTTATCTGTCTCCTTCAGCCACATACCAAGTCTTCCTTTTGAGGATTTCCAAAGCTCTTCCCTGACATCATATTTCTTGTTTCTCATGTGGCATCAATATATTTCTTTGCACAGGCTTCATTCTAAAGAAGAATGTGAGCTGGTCTTCATAGGCACTGTCATCATTTAATGTCTGAGTAATTCTCCCTAACCTTGTGTATTGGGGCCCCAAAGAACAGAAAAGGAACTAAACAATATCTTGAACTAAGTTTCATGAAACTGTGAAGTTGAAAATGATGAATGGACTAAAATGCTGAATAGATTATAAGTTAAACATATCAGTTTTTATGTGTGTGTGTGTGCGTGTGTATCCACACGTGTGTGTGCCTGCATGCTTCAAGGGCCTATTGAGATAACTCCAGAATAAAATAAATGTAAGAAAATAGCAAAAAATGTGGCCAGTGCTCATCCTCACATATGGAATGGAGCAAATCAACATTTGCATCTTAGGAGTTCAGAAGGGGCTTTCTGAACCTGCAGCTGTAGGTGTACCTATAGTAAAAGATAACCTGTGGTGTATGGCATAGAGCAGAGGTTCACCAAATGTTTGTCACCATCATTTCGTCTCTATTTTGTGGACTGTTGAAGGGATTTCTTTGATTGGCAAAGACTACATTGCAGTAAGAAGAAAGTACTTATTATTAAACAGTTTACTCACAGGATGGGCAAAGAAACATGTTGAAAGTTAGAAAGTGAGGAAATACTTTCCTATACAAGGCAGAAGATCATCGAGTATCAATTGCTGATAGCAATATTCACCTACTGCACACCATACATTTTTATCTAAGGAGAATGTTGTGAATGGTTGGTTGCCTATCATGAAAGGTCTTGCATAAAGTGATTTCCTCCCACAACACAGATTTAGGGAGAACTACCAATTCCTTATCTGTGGTGTAGACTAAAGAAGGAAGGTAAAATATGGCATGAACACGAATTTCCAAGGGATTATTCAAATAGCTCCCCTTCTTTGTGCTACTCTAATGTCACTGGCAATGACAAGAAGACAGAAAAGATTGTTCCTTATATTGATTGGCTGTACTGACTATTAAGTAAAAGTGTGCTTAAGGATAAGGGGAATTTGTTAAAAACATAACCTTCTGAGAGAGTCTGATTTAGTAACTGTAGGGAGACTTAAGAATCTGCTGCAATGACTCTTGGATCACTTTACAGTTTCCATAGTAGTTGAGGATATTGAGAGTCAGAGATGCAAAGTAGTTTTCTAAAGGTCACAAGGAGAGAAATTTAGCATAGTAAGTTTCTAGCCCAGGCCTTAGTTCCTCCAAGGCACAGCCATTTCCAGTACCCACAGGTGTGCCACTTTAAAAATGAATGTACATGTGAATTAACTGGAAAACTTCCCAACGTGTGGAGTCTGAGGGAACAAGTATGAGGACGGTCCACAGACTGTGCATTCCAATCGAGCTCCTGGATGGTGTCCCCGCAATTGATTTCAAAGCATCCTTTGAGGAGTCAGGGTAAAGGATATAGTAAGCATATATTATAACATTTAGAGAGGTAAGAGGTGTCTAGGTAGCTAAAATAAATTAGCCTTCTGTGACTTTATAGACCATTCCGTGGGTTACAGAGGAAGACAGAACACACAAAGGGATGTTAAATGAAGAAGAATAAGATTTGGTTGCTGTAAGTTTCATGGATCATAGACTTCTCCAGAGGAACAGATCTGATATAAAATATATATTATAAAAAGGACATATTAGATTGGCTTACACATAAGGGCTTCATAGTCCAGTAATGTCTGTTCACATGCTAGAGAGGCTTAGAGGTTTTGGTAGATGCTCTGGTTCATGAAGCTGCAATGCCTCAGCACCCCCCGTCTGGAGATAAAAGCCTGAAGGCTTCCCAAAGAACGTTTAGTCTCCAGCCTGGGTTGGAATGGAGTCTGGCATGTGAGAACAATGGCAGTAGCCGTAGACATGTGCCAGAAAGCAGACAGCACTGCCTTCCCCTGGGGCATCTCTAGAGCTGGGGCAGAAGATGCAGCCAACTATGGGGAGGGTCTGCTCCTTGCAGATAAACTTTCCCGGAAATAACCTCAGATACTTCCCAGGGGTATGTCTGTCTTTTGGATGATTCCAGATACAATCAAGTTGACAATCATGATTAACCACACAGTCAGTTTCAGTGAGCCTTAAGGCAGTAACCCCAAGGATCCCCACCCTCACCCCTTATCTTTTTAAAGCTATTATGATGATCTGTTTCCTTGGGAGTTGGAGTTAAGAGATAGATTGAGTTCCTGTACATCTGGACCCTGGGGGGGGGGACAGGGGGTGGAACTAGGGCTATGACATCAGTGTATGAGACAGGAAACAGATGTACAAGTAGATTACATAGTACAAGGACATGCATACAATGTTAGGCTACTAGTCATTACATGCAAGGTCAGAGAAGACCTAATTTGTCAAAGTGAGTTGAAGAAAACTTCAGAGAGTAGGTAACCTTAAAGAAAGGCATTCAAGGATGACTAAGACATGTCCTGAAGAAGGAAGGTTGTGAACATTTACTTCACCAGCATTAGATATTATAGAACCTGGGGAATTAAAAATTACTCTCTGGAATGTGATAATCCTGGTTTTAAGTCTCAGCCTCACTGCTTTCTGATGGGATATCTGGGGAGTAATATTTAATCTCTCTGAGCCAAGATTTTCCAGTTTGAATAACAATATACACTGTTCCATGAGGAAATGAATAAGAAAAGAGTAAGCACATGCCTTTCAGCCTTCTTGCTCTCCCCTATTTTTACATCAGCATGAACATTGTATGAGTGCAAGCTCTTCCTGGTATTATGACCACACTTCAAGCATATGATTCTTTGAAGTGAAGATTCGTCTTATTTGTTCACATGTTCATTTCTGATTCCAGGCTTGCCCTTTAACATTTGAAATAGCTTGCAGATCCCTCACAGTTTATCACATTTAGAACCTTGGGGTATGATTTAATTCAGCCACAAATACTCTTGGCCTTGCCATGATGAAACACAATCAACTTTATTATGAGAAAAGGTTTATTTATCTCATAATTTAGAAGGACAAAGGCATGGTATTACCTTGACTTCATTGGTCATATCACATCACGGCTAAAAGCAATGAGGAGAGTGTGGATAGGACTAAGCAAATGATTACATCTTTATCTGAAGGTGGAGAAAATTGATGGCATCTAACTTGGGGTTGTATAACAATCCTTTCTGGAGAACCAAAAAGAATCCTCATGAGAACCCCTTTGTAAGACCACTCCCTCAGTGACCTAAGGATCTCCCTCATAGCTTCATGGCTTCACCATTTCCATATAGCAACACCATCTACCAAACTTTAACTCACAAATATACGAGCAATTTATACATGGGGAATATATGCTGTCAGAATCAATTTATAAATAAAGTTGTGGCAAATGTGGTTATACTAATGTGAGGTCAATTAGGGTAGGTACAAAGGGCAGTGGGATTAGTACCTTTGTAAGAAGTGGGAAAAATTGGAGAGTCACAGAGAAAACTGAATGAAAGCAAATGGAACCAGGCGCAGTGTCCTAAGAAACACTGACTCTTGGCAATCACTGGAGATATTTTTCTTTAATCCCTAAGGGGCCTTTGGAGAAAGTATGGTCCTGCTAAAAATGTAGACTTCAGATTTTCAGTCTTTTGTGACATGAGAGAATAAATGTCTGTAGTTTTAAGTCCCAAGTCTATAGTATTGTGTTGCAGATGCCCTGGGAAATCATTACCATACTTATAGGCTTTCCATATGAAGCTATGAAAATTAATTTTTAAGGCACATGGGGCAGCTTTGCAACCCAGATTGACTGTACTATACTGGGATTCTTTTCCTTGTATCTTATTAAGGTACACCATAGGGACATATCTGTGAGTGCTTTGGTACACAACTATAGTAGCTGGAGGGGCAAATTCAGTAGACGATTTTGTGGGTAGGCTATATGGTTGCCTCCCAGTCCTACCATCTCTGCATTTAATTATGCATTCATCGCCTAGTTGGTATCAAGCTGCAGTTAAGCATGGAGGTGTTTCACCATCTACTGGATTCTCCTTCACTCAGAGCTTTGGATCAAAGTGTGTGATTGTCGCTGAGAAGAAAGATCTCCTTCAGAGGCCAGTGGGACTGACAGGACCTCTAGCTTGGCTTTACTACCCCATTTAACATCTCTCCTTTTCCTGCCTTCCCTGTAGACACTAAAGCCCAGCTGTAGATATAAAACCAATAGTCCTATGGTGACCAGAACCTACATTTTTACAAAGTTAAATTCCCATGATAATTGTGTCCTGACTGGACCCTCTCCAATAAAGGCTTCACAGATTAAACTCAAATTTGGGGACAAGATCATCTTTGTCTGAAAATGAAACAAACATTGAAAAGAATAATCCTTGCGTTTAATGTTCTGGAACACCCCCAGGGAAGTGTGTGTGTGTGTGTGTGTGTGTGTGCACACGTGCGCAGCACACGTATGTATTAGCACATGCAGGTGTTTGTACAATGTCTGCAGTCTTCAGACCCCTCTGGTGAATCTAATGGCTCAGCATAAAGATCTCTCATTTCCTCTCCCTCATGCTGTGGCACCTCTTTCCCTAGTTCTGTCATCACAGACAGAGAAAATCACAGCCAGCCCCTATTGCTCCCTTTCTCAACTCCTGCCAGGAGTAGTAGACTCTGGGGCTCACATTCTGTTTTATAAAGACTTTTCAGCCATCATTTGGTAAGACCTTGGCTTGATGTCCAGTGTGAAAGATGGCTGTCTGCAGCTGGAACCTCAAATGATAGCCTTTGACTTCCCAGTGGCAATCCCTTCCCCTCAACCTTGTCCTCATTCTCTTTCGCCAGTGTCAGACAATGTAATCTGAGACATCCCGGTGCTGCCGGGAAGATGAATCAGTGATAATGGGTGTTGGACTTTTATATCTATAAGCCCTTACTTCCTTTGTGCATAAAAGCTGGACACGACATTTGCACTTGGCTCCACCAGGCAGTTCTCCTTGTGCCAGAACTGAGTAGACTCTGATAATATGGCCTGTAGTGAAAGCTTCATGCAATCGTAATGAAGATCCCGTAGCCAGAATGAATGACTCCATTCACTGCCAATGCAGAACTTGCTATGGATGCTCAATTACATCTGCTGCCTCCTTGATCCATAGAAAGGCAGGCGAATGGTGATGTCAGCTTGGGCAGAGGCGGGTTAGAATGAGCAAGAGGAGCCTTGCTGGTCTCATTTCTAGCCAACATGCCAGGAAAGTGGTACTTGTAACCTTGCAGAGTACCCTTACTAAGTATTCACAATAGTCTTTAATCAGCTCTAAAACAAAACATACAAAACTCTTATTGGCTCAAATAGTTAAATCTCAATTTCCTGACTTACCGTTACTCTCCTCCTCTACTCTCCATCATAACTCATCCTTCCAATTATTGACCACTACTTAGGCTCCTCTTTTCTTCATTTCTCTTTTTTTTATTTACTCTGTGTGTGTGTGTGTGTGTGTGTGTGTGTGTGTGTGTGTGTTGCTGCTGCTCTCTTTCAAGTACCCTGATCTATGTTTTAAGAAGTCATTTAAACATTTTCTCCACTTGCTATCTTCAATGGAAGTCCCTGCTGTACATTCCCCTCTACTATTTTTCAGCTTCCATTAAAATCCACAATACAAATCTAATTCTTTAGTTACCTAGTTGATGTTGAGATTTCTTGGGGCCTTGATTGACTCATCTGGATCTAGAACAGTTCCTGAACCTAATACCCTTTGTTTTTGAGAATGAAATGGTATTGGAGAGAGAGTACATCTTGGCCAAACAGCATTGAATACCTTTCAGCAAGTTCTAATCCTATTGGGCTAATCAACTGATGACCGCCATGGTTCTTAGTGGCAGGTCAGTGTTGAGTGTCAGGTAAAGTGGGCACAGGTCCAACTTCTCTGCACTTGGATTTCTTCTCTTGCTAACTAGATACATCCCATAGCATCCTTCCTGGTTCAGAAATGCAGCTGAAGAATTCCATGCAGTGAAATGCACATAAATACCATCCTCCCAATACCGACAGACTGGGGAACACTGCTCTTTGTTTTCATGGTGACTTTAGGGTTGTGGTTTTGGACACTTGCTTCACATCTACAGTCTCCTCTTGACATGAGGTTGTTGGAACAGGCTACCTACATCGAGGACTGCTTTTCTGACATCAGTAATTAGAGTAGAAAGTCCCAGTGAAAGCCCATGGACTCTGAAACAAGAGCATGAACTTGCTGTTGACTGTTTTGTTATGAATATTCTTCCTTCTTCCACAAACTACTCATAAATTCTTGGTTAAAAAGATAGTGGTCATTAAGAGGCAGCCACATTTAAAATTGTGAGTCCTTAAAGGGGTAAACTCCCTACGAAACAAATTCAATCAACAAACACTGTTGGGAGACTCTGAGTAGAGTTTTTGAGCAATGTATACTTCTCAGAACTTGTTACAACCAAAGAAATTCTTATTGGCCCAGAACAGAATACTTCTACCTCTTCACCAGGTATGGTGAGCTAACCTACTCACTTTCTTTAGTAATTAGGTTAAATATAACATACATAAAACCTCAAACTAGGTTACAAAAATAGATTCTGGCATTTTTACATCTCTGTTTATACTCTTTCTAATTTCTTCATAACCTCTTTCCTGAGAGTACTGAAATCTAATTTTGCTTCTGAGCTGTTAAAAAAATAGGTTTACTTTTTGACTTTCCATAAATACTAGGGACAGGATTAGTAGTGTGGTGCTCTAATTATGTATGAAAAATGATCACTGCCTTGCAGATTGACATCTTCCTTCCCTTTGTCCTCATCTCTTTAGTAGGTAGCATCGTACAGTTTTAAGGCACACAGTAGTGAGACAAACTTCTTAGGGACATTTTCTCTGACAATCACAGCATCTTTGCTAACTAATAGTTGTGGGCATCTGCACAGTTGATTATGATGTTTATTGTCAGAGTTTTAGAGATTTTTCCCTAGGTCTACAGAGAAAAGGCAAACCTCAAAATTCTCAAAATGAGTACTTTTAAAATAAGAAAAGAGTTCTTGTCTCTTGGACAAGTCAGGATAAGTGGATCATTAGATGTTTGGAAGGGAGGTGATGTATGTAAGATTAAAGGAACAGGTTTTGTTTTGTTTTTTATATTAGTAACACAGATGGCCACACTACTGATGACAGTCACATCTTAATAAATGAAAGTTACACTAACAACAGCAGAGAAATCAGCAATAAAACAAGGACACGATACTTTATGTAATTTAATTATGAGATTTGTCATTAATGCATTGTGTGTTTAACCGGTCTGGTAAAAATAAAATTTGCTAATGCAAGATGATTGCCCTCAAAGAAGAGGCTTGGGAAAAGTTCACATATTAGGTGCAGAAAAATAAAAAGGAGCTTTCTAGTTATAATTACAAAATATTTCTATGTCATTAGCAGAAAATAAAACTCACTAATAGCTAATGACAAGCTTGCCTCGATCTTGCTGAGAAGGCCCAAGTGGTTGAAATTCTGTGGCAGTGGCTGCTGTGCACGTTATCAACATCTACTAAAATATGTTCCTGTGAAAAATAAATGATTCACTGTCATTGCTGATGCAGGAGGGGTTTGTTTAAAGCAGCGAAACGCACCTGGCATTTGCTCCTGTTCACTGTTCATTTCTCCTGGCTTTTTTCTTCATTCCATGGACTTGGAGCTGGAAAGAGATGGTATGGGTCACCTTGTTCATTCTCTCATCAGATGCTTGGACCACGTCCAGAGAACAAACAGAAGGGCTTGAACTGCTCTGCTGAGTGACCTCAGGAGACTCTTCAGCCTTTGGATGAAGTCCCTCCACCGCACATCCCCCTCACGCTGATGGCGCCTCTGCTCTCTGGGATTATACTAAATAAGCCAGCTCTTCTAGAAAATGACAGCCCTCCAGGTTGGCACCAGGTCATGTGGGACCTTTGTAGTTTTCCAAGGACTAAGCATTTCACACCCTGTCCTGTGAGGACACATGTCAAGGTTCAAATCTCTTCACTGCTCAACTGATTTTCTTGCAGACCTGTTTTTCCTTGTTCCTGTTCATCTTTAAGTGTGGTATCAACGTTGAGTTGTTAGGTTGGGGACTAACCTAGCAACATGTATTCTTAGAGCTTGCTTAACCTATATTCAAACGAATATATAGCAATGTTCCCTGAACTGAAGTTAGCCATTCCAAAGTAAAAAAAAAAAAATTGTGTATTTTTTAAAGCTTGTTATGAGTTTCTAAGCAATATTCACCCCATTGTGCTGGGATCCACATGTGGGGTTTTTACTTTTGCCTCCTGAACTCTGATCTATCTTGGACTCATTATTTTCATAGATCATGCTTCTTCTAAGGGCTTTCAGAATCTCGTGGTAATGAGAGGTCACCGAGTTGAATCCACTTTAGTCCAGGAGAATGGCATTAAGTCATTGACCTTTTGAGCTTTGGGTGCTGAGCAGCTGGTCTTTCTGTGCCTGCCCTATCCCCCTCTTCCCTTGTGCTCCCAGCGACATTGTCTTTCTCTTCTGAGTTGTAGAATGGATGCCTTTGTGTAAGAGCCTAACTTTGGCCTGGGTTATGACTACAAAGGGTCATTGGGAAAGGCACTTTCTCTTTTTTCTTTATAGAAGGAACTCTGAAGTGACATGCATACTCTTCTGTCTAAGATCCGAACTGCCCTTCACCTTTCAGGAAACCAAGTTCATTGTCATGCTGATTGGTCATTCATAGTACAGACTGCAGTGGAATGGTAACAGTAAGAGGACCTCACAGATGGTTGAGATGAAGGGCATACTAATTCTAATTTTAGTAGCACTTCCTTGATGAAGGGAGTTAAAATTTCTGGACCTTCCTTGCTGAATTGAAGAGATTTGCTATTTATGGTTTCATGAGTAGGGCTCCAGTTATTTATAGAAATGCCATAGTTGCCTTAATAGGAATGCAAGTTTAACATTTTTGTCAGTGTCCTCTGCTATGGAAAGAAAGAGTTTGCCATCCAAATCCAAGAACTTCCATAGGAAGATAGTGCAATTAAATTACCTCCTAATACTCTCTGCACATTGTTGGGAAAGCTGTCAATGGGGACTCTCCTGAGGGAGGGTCTAAATTAGATACAACTTACAGTGGGAAAGTGTAGGGAGGTAGTAGTTGATAAATTCCACATCGTGAAATCTGAAGGCCGTAACACTCTAAAGACACACATGGCAGCTACAATACACTTAGAAGCTGTAGACTGTAGACAAATTATTGCTAGAACTAGAAGGGAATTAGAAAGCTATCAATTCAACTCTCTCATTTTCGGGATAACGATGGACACCTAAGGGCATTTTCCAATATCACACAACTAGGAAATGGTGGGGCCAGATCCCTGATTCCTATGTCTTCCTTTCTTTCTATATCATGAAGACAAACTGCACCATTTTGCATAAAGTGGCAGTGAGCTCAGGTTCTACACCATGCAAGAGCAAGAGAGATTGATGATATCATTGAAGCAGTTATTTGGGAGTAGAAAATGTCTGTCCCCGAGGCGGCACAGTGATCCTTTTGGTACTATTTGGGCAAATGGATCAGTGTGGCCTCTCACTGAAGCGCTCAGAAAACAGAATCCTCTTACTCTCTTCTTCTGTGCAGACAGACTGGAGGGATTAATTGAAATCCAAGCCCTGGTTGGGATTATGCACAGGGTGATTCTGTGGGCGAACCCATAGTAACAGATGAAGATAAATAGGACATGAAACCCTCAATGAATGGAGAATGTGAAAGACGTCCCGTAGATCTGCTGAGAGGGCTACTGCATCTGCACTCTCTCTTCCTTGCACACGCGTAAGAACTTTTAGCATTATAGGATTTGTTCCTGAAAGGCTATTTGGGATTTCACTTGAAGAGGAATTTGCTCAGTTCGCTCGTTAGAGCCAAGAAGTGTTATCTCCTCTCTTCCTCTAGCCTTCCCCTCATTTGAAGGAAAAACAGTGTAATCCTCACACAAACAGCTCTGAGAAACTCTGTGCCAAGAAAACCTTATTTCTTGAGCAACTTTCTAGGGAGATGCTCCTCAAACACAAAGACCTGTGTGCATTACCTAAGTACCCTTTGCCGTCATACAGATTCTAGTTCAGTGGATCTAGGAAAGGATTCAAGATTCTGCCTTTTAGCCAAATTCCCAAGAGGAAGCTAATGCTGCCTGTTGGTCCCCAGACCACACTTTGAGTGTCGAGGTGGAGTTCTGGGATAGCCTTCAGTTTGGCATGGGAAGGGGTTGGTGAGGATTACTTAAACTGGCTTTCCTCTAATCCCATCTTGGAAGAGTGTTTAACCAGGACCTCTCTGGGCCCAGGGTGGGGGAATTATTGAGCCTGTTAAGGCTCTAGCGTGAACGTGGATCCTTGCTCCTAAGCCTTCTTAATCAAATCAGCAATATTTGTGGGTGGGACTGTTTGCTTGCACAAACAACCTGCACTTGCCCACAGTAATTAGGTAATTGAATTGCAAACAGTAATTAGCTGCCTAACTGCCTGCTTGTTCATGCAGGTATCCAATTTGCTTTTGAAATGTGTCTTATACTGGTGGAAATGGAACCTGGCTTCTAAGACTGCAGACACAATTAAGAAGGCCCATTGAAAATCCAGCCTTGAGTGAGTGGCTGGTGCGTATGTCTGTGAGAACTTAAATAATGGTATATAGAGGCATCTATATGAGACTTTACATATGAGACTATATGTTCTCTCTATATGAAGTTTTTCTGTTGCAGCTACTGCGATTACATGTATTTCGTGACTCTGAGAATCTCAGTTCTATTATGCTATTTAAGAAAAATTAGAGCTGGTATTGGACTCCTGTTTTCATGTCTTTGGAATAAAATTAAACGCTGAATGTTGTGCAATAAAGTGACAGCCGGTCTGCTGCTTCCTTGGTGAGCTGACAAACTTGTTTGCTTCCTGAGAGCCTGTTGCTGAGCACAGCCTATCACGCATACAGGTGAGGGCTTCTGCAGCCGAAGCTCCCATATTTCAGTGTGGCCTAACAAAAGGAGTTCTTTTGTAACCCATGATCTATTTCATAACAGACAGGAAAGCAACGTGAAATTAGAAATACCCGCTTCTCCGACGAAATGAATTGCTGTCCAAGCTGCTTGAGATTCTTCGCTGAATATATTAGATGGTTTTCACTTATTCTTTAGGAACTGGCAGTTCTCTTAAAAACACGTCTCACGCCTCTTGCTACTTACCTCGAATGTGTAAGATCCTGCCTTCCTCAGTGCCCAGCTGTGCATCCGTGAGCACCAGCAGCAAGCTTTGCTAAGGTCAGTACATGTAGCCAATTCGAATCACACCCCGAGGCTCTTCTGAAGCTCTTCTAAGGGCTGATCTTGAACCTGATGACCTACAACCAGTGTTCAGCCCGGTTGTCCCATCCTTTCTAACAAGTGAAGGTCTTTGGAACACTTTATTCTTTTTCCTGGGGATCATTCAAGAGTTTTTGTTAGTGTGGCTTTTTTTTTTTGATAAATTATATGACAGTGTTTATTTCTTAATCCTGCCTGCTGAGTCACAAATCTTTCAAATTCTTTCAGGTAACATTGGTGGGATTTTAACATGAGGGTTACATTTTTAGGACAAAAATATGTTCCTAAATGTCTCTCTTTGTGGAATTGGCACAGAGGCCATCATGCGCTCTTCAGTTTGAAAGAGTGTCTGTCTGAGAGGACATAGAATCATTTAAACTTGATCATTGAAATCCATTTAGTTTTCATTTCATTATGAAGTGTATTATAGGGCTGGTGGTCAAGGCTGTTACTGGAGCTTTTAGAGGTGGAATTCGGAGGCACCATTAGAAATGAAATGAAAAAGGACAAAAATCAAGGGCATGTTTTATATCTAGCATAAAAGAATAAATTAGGACACAGAAAAGTCTGGCATTTAAAAATAATAAAGAGGCAATGTATATGTTAAGATGAGAAATTACTGTATTAAAGGCTGCTGTCCTATAAGATAAGGAAGCCCTATGCACAATATTAAGAACCTCCTTTTTAATAGTTATCTTCAATAAGCATCCAAAAAGCCCCTTTAATATTATTATTCATAGTGCAAATATGGTGGCATAGTCTTGTCCTTCCAGTGTTTGGCAGGCAGAGGCAGGAGAGTCACAAATTCAAGGCTAACCTTGGCTAGGTAGTAAGTGCTAGACCAGCTAAACTATTTTGTTAAAACAAAGAAGGAAATACTTCTCATAGGGAGTTAATTTTGCTGAGTTCCCTCAGGTAATTTTCCCAGTGAATAAGCCTGATCCCACCCTGGTCTTTCCATTCCACACTCTTGAAAATTGCTGAAGTTGGTCTCATGTCTCCCCTGAAACAGTGTCAATGGACTTGTCTCCCTCTCATCTGTATACTGCTCTTGTCCAGTGTCTACTCACGAACACAATTCATTTAAACAAAAATCCTTATACCACTTCACAGACTTGCTGATCATCAAATGACAGAACCAGCCCTGTAGCCTGTGAGGCCACCCACAATCTGTCTCTCATTTACTTGCAATGATCTTCCAACTTCTTGCCTGCTCATGTATCCAGCATCCTCATCACGCTAAACTTACCAACACTTTCTACTTGTCAAGTGTTTTCTACAGATTCACTTGGTCTTCTGGATAAAGCATCAGACTGGGGTAAACCCAGAAAGTCTGTCCAGTGAATGGTCAAACTCATTAAGATAATTCGGACTGATTACTCTTTAATCCTTGCAAGGGTTTATTGACGAGGAATAACACTTGTCTAAAGAACCTCAGAGCATAGCTGTTATCCATATTACATTGCTCTATAACCAACATTCAAGCATATGGAAGTCCAGATGGATGAATATTTTCCCCCCTCTGCTTTATTTTGCTTCATTTGTGCTGACACTATCTGATTTTTCATATCCAGCATCATAATTTGTACTTAAAAGCATAGTGAGTTCAGTGGGAGAGTGAGGGAGAACTCCAGGCCTATGTCTTAAGAAGAGAGCAGGGAGTCACCTTCTTTCACAATGCCTAGCAATACCAAGAATCCCTGCAGATAAGCTTTTCCTGAGTGCCGAAGGTTTAAGGTTTGATGCCTTTCAGGAAAAACTCAGTTTATGAGTTTCAGCATCACGGAAGCTAAACTTTTTGGTTGAAAGACTTTTCCCTGGGGCTGGGGATTTAGCTCAGTGGTAGAGCGCTTACCTAGGGAAGCTTTTGGTCCCCAGCTCCGAAAAAAAAAAAAAAAAAAAAAAAAAAAAAAAAAAAGACTTTTCCCTTTAGGTAATGGAATCTCTATCCTGAGAATGTGTGTGTAATTTTGAAAACTGCGCCCAATCATTCCCATTGCTTCCTACTGCACTTTCAATCCCAGGTACCCGTGGAACTGGGATCATAAGGCCTGGTAAAGCAGACCACCTTCATTACCATGAAGCTGGGGAGAAGCAAAAGATAGGGAGCTTTGTGGACCCTGGGATTCCACTTGAAGTTGTGTGACACCTCTGGAATGCCTTCTTTTCTTTCTGGAATTCTTGGCAAGTAGGAATGTGTTAAGGAATCTTTACTCTAGCACACAGGGTTTTGCATACACAATGACTTTGCATTTTGAAAGGATCACACTAGAGACACATGTTATCTTCTTCAAGCCATGCAGTTCTTTCAAGCAAACAAGGAGAACAGCTTAGTACTTGCATCACTTCCATGAGAATTTTAAAGGAGATGCAGCATTATTTGAAGACACAAAAACTTTTGGTTCCCTGTAAAATTCGAGAAACTCTATTACCTTAGTACATTTAGTGCCCTTATCACAGTTACTTTAGAGAAAGGCTCTTTCACAATTGGAATTCAGACAAATTAAACCAAAGGAAAAATCTAATCAATGGGAAAAAAATCAATCAATTTCAGAATCATATCCTTCAGCTGAATAAGAAAAAAGTGTGAAGCCAGTATTGATAAATGGGGAAAAAAATGAAATAACCATGATTTATTTTTTCCTTTTAACATTTTTATTTTTAGAATAAAATTAAATTGTGGTTTGAATTTTCTTTTTTTTTTTTTTCTTTATTAACTTGAGTATTTCTTATTTACATTTCGATTGTTATTCCCTTTCCCGGTTTCCAGGCCAACATCCCCCTAACCCCTCCCCCTCCCCTTCTATATGGGTGTTCCCCTCCCCATCCTCCCCCCATTACCGCCCTCCCCCCAACAATCACGTTCACTGGGGGTTCAGTCTTGGCAGGACCAAGGGCTTCCCCTTCCACTGGTGCTCTTACTTGGCTATTCATTGCTGTCTGAGGTTGGAGCCCAGGGTCAGTCCATGTATAGTCTTTGGGTAGTGGCTTAGTCCCTGGAAGCTCTGGTTGCTTGGCATTGTTGTTCATATGGGTCTCGAGCCCCTTCAAGCTCTTCCAGTCCTTTCTCTGATTCCTTCAACGGGGGTCCTATTCTCAGTTCAGTGGTTTGCTGCTGGCATTCGCCTCTGTATTTGCTGTATTCTGGCTGTGTCCCTCAGGAGAGATCTACATCCGGTTCCTGTCAGCCTGCACTTCTTTGCTTCATCCATCTTACCTAGTTTGGTGGCTGTATATGTATGGGCCACATGTGGGGCAGGCTCTGAATGGGTGTTCCTTCTGCCTCTGTTCTAAACTTTGCCTCCCTATTCCCTGCCAAGGGTATTCTTGTTCCCCTTTTAAAGAAGGAGTGGAAACATTCGCATAACCATGATTTATGATAGCATCAAACTGCTTTTCTCTGTCTTGAATGGGTAGAACATCTAAATTAAGTTACTCAGAAAAGCCCAAAGCAGTGAGTGACTCTGCAACCACAAAACTTGACTTTTTCTTTACAGTCCTAGCTCTAGAACTCTCCAGTATGAGGGAACATTCACTCTTTCAGCTAGTTTTAATTAGACAATTGAGGACTATCTATCAGCATGCTGGGACCTGGGACATGTGATGAACCCCGGCTCATAGAGAAAAGACTTTCTAGTGAGAAAGACATAAATCACCAGTCAAATTATCTCTTATCCATATTGTGTAAGGCTTTGAAATCTGAAAATTGATTCCATACAGGCTACAATAGCTAGAGATTTACCTTAAAATCCATGTGGCTTTTGATCCAAGGAGCAGAAAGGAGAGAAGGAGATATTGGCAACTTTCAAACACAGACGGAGGTTAATATTGCTGTTACAATCCATGCTTTAATTCTTCCTTCATTAAGGGAGATGACAGTACTGTCCCAAGTAAAACAAAGTCCACATTTATCCTTCAAGCAGAAAGAATGTGAAACCGTTCAGGATGGTGAGTTGTGACCACCAAGCCTAATCAATCATCTTCACCTGCCTTAGTCACTTTTGTGTTGCTTGCTAAGATACCACGAGGACCAATGAAACAGACAGGCAGTCATGGCACTGGAGCAGAAGCTGAGAGCTCACATCTTGATCTAAAAATATGAAGCAATGAGAACACACAGAGAACATCCGGGGCTTTTGAAACTTCAAAACCTGCCCCATCCCACTCCCACCCCAATAACAAACTTCCTCTAATGAGGCCACTAAACAGTTCCGCCAATTGGGACCATGCAGTTAAATATATGAGCCTAGGGGAACCATTCCTATTCACACTACCATACCCATACCACCTAGTGTGCTTATGGGATATAATGTACCATTCCTTTCTCAAATTCCTATGTTGAAGCTCTAACCTCTAACATTGCAGAATGTCACTGTACCAGGGACAGGAACTTTAAAGAAGTGATTAAACTAAGTGAAGTTGTTAGTATGGGCCCTAATTTCATGAATGTCCTGATAAGAAGAGAATAAAACACAGAAAGACACTAACTCCGTGAGTTCTAAGCAAAGGCCATGTAAAGGAACACAGAGAAGGAAATTATCTGTAAGCAAGGGGATATCCTGTACAGTTCTCAGAGGAAAGTATTCTTCAGCCAACTTAGTCCGGGACTTCTGGTCTCCAGATCTATTACAAAATTAAACTCAGAAATTTGTGTTGTTTAGTCTGTTGTATTGTGTTAGAGCCATTCAATCTAACCAGAGGTGCCTTTGGCCTCTTTTGAATATTCTGTAGTCCAGTAAGTTGGCAGATCAACCAAGAGAGAGAGGGGAGGAGGAGAAGGAGAAGGAGAGAGGGATAGAGAGAGGGAGGGAGGGAGAGAGAGGGGGGAGGAAGGGAGAGAGAGAGAGACAATTATTATTTTATTGTTCTACAACCACTTTCTAAAATCACCAAACCAGGTATCTTTAAAAACAAAAAAGAAAATAAACAAACAGACCATGATTATTAAATAATCTATGCACACATTCTCATGATACACCCACTAGTCCCAGAGATATTTTCAATAAAACAGGAAAACTGAGTTGCTCTGTTCCCTAACATTTATTTTGATTTATGTACTTTAATTTTAATTATATTTTGAGAGTTTCATACACAAGCACTATACTTATGTCATATCCACTCTACCTTCTACCCCATCGTAAACCTCTTATGTCCCTCGCAAGTCCTTTCACATGGATGCTCTCTTCTTCTATAATTATTATAGTTATAGCTATTAGTAGTCATTACTTGCAGATAGTTCTTCATTTAGGGGTGAGGCTTTGTGAAATTCCCTTCATCCAATTGGAACAGTCGTTATGCAGTTCTTGTTTTGGTAACCACATTGTTGGTATATCACAGGTACAGTATCCTTATTGTATGTAAGATACTATCTTGCAACAGGAATTCTGGTCCTCTGACTGTTTCAATGTTTCCACTCCATCTTCCATAATATTGTTTGAGCCTTAAGTGTAGGGCAGATACACCAATTGAGGCTTGGTACCTCCTGGTCTCTTGTCTGCATTTTGACAAGCTGTAGATTTCTGTAACAGTTTCTGTAAGCTTTCTCTTTGATGCCAGGTGAGAGCTACAGTGGTTTGTGAGTACAAGGGTCTTGAGAATGCAGTTAGAATTATGTTGGAAACCAGGCATCTTAAGGACATTTTCTTTACTCTCTGGTAATCTCTCAATTCCATGGAGGCACCAGAACTCTTGTCATAGGATTTTAATAGAATCTGACAAACAATCTCCCAATATTTTGGACCTTAATATTAACATAGTTGAAGAGAGGACTCAGAAATAATCATTTCAGACCTGTTCTGGATCAGGGATCCACAAGTCTGCCTTCCCATGAATATGATAGTCTCTCAAGCCTTATATATATTCAAAGTAGTTATAGTTTTAAGTATCATCTGTGACTTAAATGTTTTCTCTTGGGTGAGGCTGAAAATTCCATAGATAATGTTTAATAAGCAGGAAATTGACATGTAAAGCAGAATTATTTGAATAAAGTCTCACCAAGATGTAATTTTTCTTTGCTCCCTGAAACTAATCAGAAAGCTAAGATTCACCTTATTGTAGTTTTGTGGCTAATAGATCGGAAATTTGTATTAGGAGATATTAAACATGCCTTTTTTTTCCTGGAGCTTTTCAGCTGATAAGAGGCTAGGTAAAGTAGGCTGTTTGCTGAAATTCATTTCCCGTGCTTAATGACTAATTGTGGTGAAGTAGACGTGGCTTCAGAGTCATGTCTTTTCTATTTGCATTTTTTTCTTCTGATTCTTGGATTTAAAATTCCAGTTGTGCTAGAAATCATGAGATGTTTAACACTTTTTGAAAATTATATAGATCAAAAGAGGAAACATGTTCATAAAAAGCTTTGATAGTCTCCTTCTAATAAACCCCCCTTTAGACATTTTTAATTCATACAGAAAAGGAGTGTTCAGCTGGGAAATGCTCAGATATTGGGCTTCAAAGCTGTGATTTATGTGATCAGCTTGCTCCATATGATGCCCATTATGCGTACCTTATTGACAGAGGAGAGAATTTAGCTTGATAATATTTTCTGTTTTCTTCAAGGAAAGAAACTATCCTTATTTTTAATAAAAAAGGAAGTTGGATCTGGGCAACTCCTGGCATAGGTATTGGCTCATTGTAGGCAGCTGTGCTCTGGGTAGGCTAAGGACACCTTCACCTGTATGACTTTGTGTGGCCTTGCCTCCCATGAGAGTACTAATTCCTTTCTTACTTTATAGCCAAATGCAATAGGAGCAGAAAACAACATCTGTGTTCAATAGGCACATTTTTTTCCAGCTCACATTAAATAATTCATTGTGGATGTTTGTAGGCCTGAAATTAGCCTTTATTAAATATAGAAGCAGGAATCATCACCATTCCCTGATGAAGGCAATCAACCCTTTAATGATTCCTCCCTTCACCAGGTACTCTCAGGACTTTTAATTGTTTTTCTTACAGTTTGAATTGTGTCTCAGTAGATGGTGAGATCTAAACCGCTATTACCTATTAATATGATCTTATTTGGAAATAGGGCCTGTATGATGATCAAACTAAGATGAAGTCATGGGAGAAGGAAATTAATTTTCCCATGACCTTACAAAAAGAGGAAATGTAACGGCTGAACAGATGACGCAGATGGTTGAGAGCATTTCTTGCTCTAGCAAAGGACCAGGGCTCAATCCCTAGCACCCATTTGGTGACTCACAATCTGTACCTTCAGCTCTAGAATATCCAACACTCTCTTCTGACTTCTGTGGGTACCAGGAACACACATTGTGCACATACATAAATACATACATATAGGCAAAATACTTACAAAATAAATGAATAGAAAAAAAAAACCCAAAAGCCAGAAACAACAACAAAAAAGAAATTTTGGCATGGGAAAATGCTACCTACAAGCAAAGAAAACTTAAGACTACCAGACACCTAGTGCCTGGTAATTCATTATGGAAACCCCAGGAAATTTGCAGCAATTCTATGGATTACATGAGCTCTCATGTTAAATAATTACTACATTTAAAATTGCGTCTCAGGTGCTTGCTATCTCTATTTTTATTTTTGCCAACTGTTTAATATGTTCTTTGTTTTATTTATCTTTTTGGCCATCCATCTTTCCCATCACTAAAAACAGTATTTCATAAGGGTTATGATTGTTGATTAGTTATCAATATCCTTCAGGAACAAAATGGATAAACAAAGACTCTCTAGATGAATGAATAAGCAAATTGCTTTCTTTCCTTTGTTATCAAACATTTCTTTTTGATGTGATAAGATATCCAGAGAAAAGAAACTCAAGGGAGGAGGGATTTATTTGGATCAAGGCAAAGAAATTACAGGGATAGGAGCTTGAGGGAGCAGATCCCAAAGCATGTGCAGTCAAGAGCAGAGAAGGAGGTGGGTAGAAGATCAGTGTTCAGTTTTCTGCACCCACATCAGATGGCTCACAGCAATAACTCTAGTGCCAGGGGAGTTGATACCCCTCGTCTGGGCTCAGTGTGCATGTGTTCATGTCCCTTCACCACACCTATATCTACACACCTATAATTAAAAATAAAATAATCAAAATGGAAAGTAGCCACAAAAGCAGCAGAGAATGACTAATGGTTGCAGCATTAAGTTCAGTTTTATCGGGTTATGTAATCTAGAATTTCAGTAGGGAATGGTTCTACCCACAGTGGGTGTGTATTCCCACCTCAATTATAATCAAGATAATCCCTCATAGGTATACACAGAACCATCTCTTAGATGGTTCTTGATTCTGTCAAGTTGACAACACTATTACAAATCTCAACTATGTTACTCTGAAATCAATTACTCCATAGAGAGGAATGAAGGAGGGAAATATTAAAAGAGTGACATGATGTTTCATATAAAATGCTGGGACTCTTTGATAATCTAGGTTACATTACATTCAAATTGCAATTGGAATAGAGTAAGATTGATATTGTGCAAGAAAAAAATCTTTTCACTTTTCATTTTTCTTCATTCCGTTTCAATGGCATGAAATTTCAGTAGTTTTTGAGTAATATTTATTTTCTTAAGGATAGCACAGTGGTTTTGAAATGTTTTTTTAACTTGAAATCCATGACTTTTGACTAACTGCTCATCAAGGAAATATATATATATAATATATATATATATATATATATATATATTGTATTATATATGGATATATAATACAGTTGGGTTCAAATTTTCACTCAGTACTCTCTAGAAAGTTATATGCATGGCTAGAACAATAACCAACTTCCACACTGAGGTCCTGAAAAGGTTTGTGTGCATGTGAAATTACTATCTTTGACGGAGCAATGCTTTGTATTCCAGTCCTTTTTGGGTAGGGTACTGAACTACTTAAATGAAGTTCCTATGTGTCTCGGGGCTCCTTCCTTAGCCTCTTCACACACAAAATAATATCAGCTGGACTTGCAAAGAGCATTTGTTATTTTAGCAACACCTTTCAGTATTAACTCAAAATAGTTACTTCTTAGTAATCATCATGTTTTTATGTTGCTTAAATTGAAAGTTGAAATTCTCCTGTGGGATGTTTTCAACCCCAGAGCAGAGAAGAACAATAATATAGAATCCTAAAGGCTTACCTCATGCTATACATACGGCCTTGGACAGATTCTTTAGCCTCTAGAATTCTGTGAAAAAAAAATAGCAATAGTTAATCCTTCAGAATTGAAAAAAAAAAGAACATGATAGGTATCCTGCAAATGGTACATACTGCTATTTCCCCTGTAGGCTGCCAATTTTGATACAGCATTTACTTAACCTATAGATCTAGGTTGCTCGGCCTACAGCAGGAATATTAACAGTGGTGTCCTTCCCCATAGGTGTGGGCAGGAGAGCTGTCTATCATCCAGTTTGACCCTTATACCTCACAGATATGGATGCGATTTTGTGCAGAGACTCGGGCTGCAGAATGAAAAGGGAAGATGCTTGTTCAGAATGTGCCAGGAGGACTCTGAGAGAGTCATCTGTATGACTCTGTGAGGAAAAGTCCTCGGGGACCTAAACCTTCCTGCTTTGATAGTTGCTGTGGCTGTCCCCGATTCACCAGAAGATTTGTGAGTTCACTGATGTTTTGCTGGGGTGGAAACATCTTTCACTAAGGTATGTCCTTGAGAAATAACCTAACCTGCTTTCCACAAATAACACTAGCTCCCAATTGCATCAAGGTGGTGTCGATACTCATTAAAACATTTCACTAGCAAACAAAGAAATAAGAAATCAACTCGAAAGATAATTTATGAGCAACCTTTCGCAGTTTGAAAATATGCCAGCAAACCTCACAGAAGCCATTCAGGTTTTTATGGACTTTTTTTGTTATTGTTATTTGTCAATTTGGTGTGATAACCACCTGTAATCGTTAACACTTCCTATTTGTAGCATGGGGTCTCAAACATCTGCTACAGCAGCCAAAATGTCCCTCAACAGAATTCAAGTTTATGTCCCTGAAATGGGAATTTCATTTCCTGTTGTTGGAAGGATACAAGAGCCTCTCTACCTCCGGCTTGTGTTCTTAAAGCCGTGAGTGCCACCCTGATCATTCATCTGACTGTAATTTTGCTTCTTAGATAGTCCCATAAGTCCTTTATCTCTCTAGTTGGATTTCATGCACACCGAGGACAAATGCGCAACCTCCTGCCGTGTTTTGTCTCATTCTTCACCTGACAGAGTGGGGCTCAGGAAATGATTCTTGAATATATTTTGTATGTGGTCCTGGGAACATAACAATACCACAAAGTCCACAGTGAGGATGGAAAAAAATACAGAGAGAGGACACTAAGACAAATCACTTCGGTCATTTCTTTTATCGAAATGATTTTATGCAATTACAAAGGCCAGAGTTTGAAATTAGCTCAAATAATATGAAATGAATAGAAGACAGGATGAATATGTATTTGTGTGTGTGTTGGAGTTTTCTTTCTTCTGCTCTAAATGTATGTTCTGAAAATAAAGGCCGTAGATTGAATTTCTTCTGCAAATGGTTTATCCTGGAAATCCTTTCTCCTCAGCACAACTCGGGTATTAAATGGCTACTGCAGCTCATCAGGCGGGTCCTCAGTGAATTACCCTGAGAGATCACAATATTGAGGCTCTGAGGCTTTAAAGATATTAACATTCTAGGATGATGCTTTTCTTTTCTTTTCTTTTTTTTTTTACTGGAAAGACGCTGATGTAATTTGACCTTAAAATATGAAAATGTGATCTTCCATTCAGACCAAACGGGCTCAGTATCTCGGAGCACATTTCCTGTAAATACCCTGTGTGTGTTCCACAGGATGTAGTTTCCACGGTCCCTCAGTGAAACTTAAACCGTGTTTGCTCAGAAATGTGGGTTTGCTTTCTAGAATTTCCTAAAGCCTTGAAAGAAATTTATGAACACGAAGCACACTTTGGGTAAAATTAAGGCTTGAGGTGGCAGTCATTTTGACTCAAGAATAAATATTTTCATCTTGTTAGATACAACGTCATTATTACAAGTAATCAGTGTTATGTTTTTACGTTTATTATACAAAGAAACTATAAAATTAAACATGAAATCCACTTAAGGTCTCCATGTAGTTTTACTGGATTCTTTGTCTTGGAGCTGTCCAATGTTATCAGAACACTGACATTGTCCATCTTGAAAATAGATGATTTCTAACAGGAGGCTGAATGAAGGCACAGAAAGCAAAATGGATGACTTAAGACATACATGATCACAACATCATCTGCAAAAGTTGAGGACAGCGCTGCCCTCACACCTAAACAGCTTACCTGGCGTGATTTTGAGCTGAAGGAAGATTCATATGGGTCCAGACCGTCTAATATGAGACCATAGCATGAAAAGTGGAAATGCGAGGCATTATTCTGAAGACTCAGAGTGCTGGACAGTGTTCTCTGTGTGATAGGGGAGCATATTCAAAGCAAGGGAATGGATACACACATACACATATATATGAGGAATGTGTGTGTGTGTGTGTGTTTGTGTGTGCATGCGGGCGTCTGTGTGTGTCCAGTCATGTGAGTGATAAATATATATGGGATTGTATGTGTATGTGTGTTTATATGTATATTTGTGTATGTAGAGGGGCCTAAGTATGTGGCACTAGGTGTGAGGAATTGTGTGGTATGATGGAATGTACATATACATATGTATGTATGTGATTATAAATGTAGGTAGCATGTCTGTGATGATATACATATATATCCAGAAGACAAGAAAGAATGAGGAAGCAGAAGGGCAAGACATATAGTTTCAGGCCACACTTTTTTCCCCCGTCATTTAACTAGGATATCTTAAAAATGGACGGCAGTATACTACTTCCTTTTTCTGTCCAGGAAGCTACATTAGAAAAGTGTTGTAATAGTCAGATACATCTGACCCTACAGGTCTCCATACACACACACACACACACACACACACACACACACAGAGGCTAAAGTGGATATGTTTGTATATTTTTTAATCTTTTATTTATTTATTATTACACTCCAGATTTTATTTCTCTCCTGATCCGAGTTCTGACTGTTCCACATCCCATACCCCCAACCTCGTGACCATGAGGACCATGTGTCCCCACTCCACCCACCTCTCCAGACCTCTAAACTCCTTGGGACCCCCAGTCTCTTGAGGGTTAGGTGCATCTTCTCTGACTGAACACAGACCTGGGAGTCCTCTGCTGTGTATGTGTTGGGGGCCTCATCTCAGCTGGTGTATGCTGCCTGGTTGGTGATCCAGTGTCTGAGAGATCTTGGGGGTCCAGGTTAATTGAGCTGCTGGTCCTCTTACAGGGTCCCCCTTCCTCCAGCTTTTCCCTAATTCAACCACAGGAGTCTGTGATATGTGTCATTTGTATATGTGTCTTGTGTGTGTGTTTTGCATACATGTGTATCCATAATATTTATGATTTTGGTATGCTATGCATATGTTTTTATTACTTGTAAGTCAGTTCTTAATAAGACAAAGTGCCTTGAGAATTTATCCTTATCCACATTCTCTTTTGGAGAGTTAGCTTTTTATATGTTCTTTGCAAGCTTAGTTTATCCTTTCCATGAAGAAATAAGTAGTGATGCGAATACTGTCCCCCACAGTCTAGAAGAGATGGATCATGATGGACCTGCTCATCAGGACTTGAGTTGCTTTTGTGCAGTGAGCAATAAGTTCCTGGCCCCATGTCTGCTTCTGCACTTTATAATCAGACTCCCGGCATGTAGGCAGGTCTGTCCAGGGTATAGGAGACCATAGAAGCATAGGCTTGAAGGTCAGGTCACTCAGACCATCTCTGCTGCTTACTAGCTGTTTGAATTTAGATATTTGATCTCTCTGAGCCTTGCTTTCTACATTTATACCATAGGAATGATAACAATATTTGAAATGAAGATATCATTGTGAGGGTGCAATAAATTAACGTGTCGGGAGCTGATAGCATAGTGCTAGCTACCAAATGAGTGTGATGTAAGACTTAGCTATTGTGTCATCTCAGGGAGTCAAGCATTGTCCCCCATGTGTACCTTGTTACTCTGGAATTTCTTTCTTCATTTTACACACCTTTACATCCTTTTTGGTCCAACTTAAATGTCATCATTGCAGACAAATATTATGTTTGAAATAAATATATGTTTGTGGGTTAGTGGGTTAGTGCTTGGCTTAGGAAACAGAGACCTGTAGGGTCAGATGTATCTGACTATTGCAACTCTCTTTTAAAATGTAACTTCCTTGACAGTAAAAGGAAGTAGTACACTGCAATCCATTTTTAAGATACCCTAGTTAAATGAAAAGAAAAAAAAAGAGGCGTGGCCTGAAATTGTGTGTCTTACCCTTCTGCTTCCTCACTCTTTCCTGTCTTCTGGACATGGATTCTCATACTTTATATTATTCTCTCCTTGATACATGTCAAGAATGTATCAATTATTTTTTTCTCTGTCAATTGCTTAGCATAGCATTATGTGAATAAAAATCCCTCAAAACAAATTTCCTTTCGACTGAACAAGCAATGGGAATGAAAGAGAAATCAGAACAGGAACCACAGTCTTCTGAGATGGGCTTAAAAGCCATGGCTGTGAAAATCCCCAGTGGCATTGAGAGACACGAGAAGATGTGTCGGAACGCTTCCTACCTCAGTGGTACACGGAATCTTCGGAAGGCAAAAGAGACATTTAAGGACCTACTTTAATTTATTTTATCCTGTATTTCTTCTGTTGTTATGTGGTGAGGAAGACCGATTTTCAGGGTCATTGCCAATTGATTTTATGCTGTGCACTTTAAAGAACTGAAGTAGGCTCTTAGTGTTTGGTTCCCTACTGTCGCTCCTAAGGATTTCCATTCTGATCATTGATTTATTATTTTTCTCTTCATAATACTTTTTTGAAATACAAAAAATCTTAGCAAAAATACTATGCTTGTGCATAATTGGTATAGGAATTATATTTTGATGTTAAAATATGTGTGGTGGGAATAGAATAACCCGTATAATTCTCAGAGATGAAGTATAACAAAAACGATGATTTTCTGATCTTTATGTTTCAAAATGCCATTAAAATACAGTAAATCTTTGGTTATTATGCTGTGAACATTTTCGCAATTGGTTGTAGTAGTTAAACTGATCAAGGTAAGAAGGAAGGCATATACATGTATTTTATCATGTTGCTCTTTGTATACCTTCAAGAGAATGATGTTAACACTGATACCTAATTCTTCTTCTTGTACTGAGGAGGGATCCTTTGTCTGCCTGTTCCAACATTTTATAACAGATTCCAACTATCACCTTTACAAACATTAAGACTAATACCAACTCCAGAGGATACCAATCTTTAACAGCCTAACTTGTTACTAGATTAATTTTATGAATTGATGGTCTAAGTGTTTCTTGCCTTGATAAAATGTAGCACCTTCCTTTTAACTCCCCTGTCACCCTGCAGGTCTTTCATTTGCTTTGTTTTATCAGAAACTGTTGTGCTGGGATGCTTCGTACAACCATGCTTCCCCCAAATAGTTAATAGACTGCTTGCTGATTGCTGTGGTTTTAGTCAACATCTTGGAGGATAAAGGTTAAAACATAAAAAGAGAATAATAAAAAAATAAAATGAGAAAGTTCACAAGGCGATAAAAGAAATTATTCTAGTTATAAGTGGGGGATGTATACACATGCTTCATTGATGAGATGGCTTTCCTTACTGTGTTAAAATGAAATAATCTCTGTACCCAAACTCTTTTAATACCCCCAAACAAGACTTCTGCCATGGCGGGAAGTCAATTATCTCCATGGCAACCCAAACAAATAGTGAATATTGTACTATCAGACAAGATGGATAAAAGGTACATCTAAAATTAATTTATGTCTTGGGATCAGACAGTTGTAATGAGAGAACTGGTCCATAAAGTACCCAGAAGAAGCTATTAAAACAGAAACAAAGTAAGTCCATTGTTGAGTTCCCAAGAGAGCTTTGGCTGAAGCATATAAATCCTGTTTGCCTCTCCCTTTAAGGAGGAAAACTGTCAATATGTCCCCATTTACATGGCCACTTTGATGATGCCTTCTGTAAATCTCAGGCCTGCCAAAGGTTGTTTATTAACAAGCATCTTCAAGTCCAGCCTCTTAATCCACCCTCTTGTTCGGTCAGAGAGCCTTTTCATTATTTCATACATCAATTCTGAGATTCAGAGACGCTCCCTCGAAGATTAAAGTTCAGAAGATTCTGAGTCAATGAAAGTCTTGTATTTAAAAAGAAGGAGAAGAAGAAAGGAAAAAAGATATGATTCATTTCCAAATGCAGAGAATCCTCAGAAGCAACCATGGAGCTGTAAATTTTTCATTAAGTATAGAAATTAATAAGACTAATTAAACCACTGTTTGGAAAATAACTCCAGATATTAAAAGGAACTTTTCAATAGGAAAAAAAATGCATCCTCTTCTCTGTATCTGGGGATGTGGCTTTTGAAGTTAGGGGATCCCAGTAGGGAGCCTGCCTTGTGGAGGAACCCATTACTTACAGTAAGTAGAAAAGCAGTGGGCCAAGAAGGCTGAGCTGACTGTTCCTTGCTAAGGCAAAGCAGGGATCTCTGGGCTGTAATCACATTTGAAGTTTTAGCTTGCTCAATGTAGCGGACTCCATTGCACCCCTCCCACACCCTAATCTAGAACCAGTTTCCTTTTCCTCATGCAGCATTCGGTCAGTCTTATGGTCCAACTCTTTCCTCCATATAGCTCTCTGTCCTTTTCTTTCCTCCCTAGCAATCTTATCACTATGCAACTGGATGTTTACGATGTACTAATGTACATGACTAGCTGCCTACCTTCCTCCTCTCTGCCTTTCTTTACCAGTTGAATTCGTTATCCAAAGAAGTTATTTTACTTTTCATCCATTCAACCAAAACATAATGGTTTCCTGTTGATTGCTGAACAAATGCCAGATTCCTCTCTGAGGCATTTATGGTTATCCACCACTAACCTTTTCTGCACTCCAGCGTGCGGCTCCAGTAGCTTGTTTTCACAAATCCATCGTTCAAATCATTATCACTTACCACAAATGTCCTGCATGTCCTTATTTGTGTAATATGTGTTGCTTCCCTGGACCAGCTTCTCCATAGGTATTTCCTTCTTTTTTCAACACAGTAAGTGCCTAGCAGTGTGTTATATACTGTGCTCAAAATCCAACTCAAATATACATTTATGTATACTTGGTAACTCACTGGCCTCAATTTTCTTTTCTTCCTTAACTCCAATAGTACTTGATGTAAGTAGCAGGTGGGATAGCTTACATATATGTGTATGCTCTAGTCCCTGGAACTTATGATGTGCTACATTACAGCTAAACAAAGAATTTACATGCGCAATTAAGGTAATAAACCTTAAGATACGGAGGTTATCCTGCATAATATTGGTTGTGCCCATTAATAACCTACACCCTTATAGGTAGTGAACTTCTTCTAGGTAGAGTCAGCTACTGCCAAAAGAAAATTTGAATGATTCTAAGTATGAAAAGAACTGATGCATTGCTGCTGGATTTGAAATATACATAAGAATCCACACTCATAGATTTCTGGTTGCAGTGGACTTTGTCTACCTGACAGCCAAGAAGAAAATGGGTCTCCGCATCTTCAGTTTTCAAGTACTAACCATCTGGATGAATTTGGAAGTGGATCTTTCCCAGAGCTTCCACTAAGAGCTCATCCTTAGTTTTGGCTTTGTGGATCCCACAGCAGACAAATCAAACAAGTTTATTAGAATATCTGATCTACAGTACTGTGACTGTACTATTAAGCTTTTTATTATTTGCAATCACTGCATATATGATAATTGATAATATAGCATATGACAGTTTATACAGCATTATGATTATATATTATATAAAACTATAAAATTGTTGCTATTCAACAAACTTGATTTCAAAATGCATTCAACTGTTTGGGTCCAAAATCTGCTTTAGTGCTCACAAACTAAACAATCTTGGGCAAATTACCTATCCTCTTATATACTATAGTCTCTTCATATCTAACAATAAAACATCATTTGCTCATGATACCTCTCAGTATCATGATTATTACAACGATTATTATGTTATATGTCATGTACAAAAATGACAAAATTAACTGTCCTGTATTAGTATTCAATAATGCCTTACCTTCCTGTTATTCATATTCAAGATACAGTTCTAAAAGTAGTTTTTAAGACCCCGAGATATGAGGTTGTAGATTACAAGCAGCTATGAATTCTTCGTAGCTTTTAGAAGAAGACTATTTACTGACATTTGCATCTGGACTAGCTTTGTTCGTCAGTGACTGATAGATCATATTACCTGTGAGGCTATGCAAGTTTCAAAGGGACTTGTAGATTTGCTTATTCTTTGAATTGGTTCTGCCGTCATTTGAAAGAGTCCAGAATGAAAGAACACGCGGTAATAAGAAGCCTGACCATCTTTGTCATTTTAGACATCTCAGCAGAGGCTGCAAACTGGTGACAGTTCAGGCCACTGAAATGTCTATCACCAGATAAGCCACTGTCCTACTAATGAAAAGAATCCAAGTGAGATCAGCAGAAATGCCCTTTGTCCCACATAATCTTATCATATTAAAATAAATGGTTGTTTTTAATCTGTTTTGTTCAACTTATGCTTTGCTTTTGTAGAAATATAGAACTAATACATGAGTTTGTTTTCTTTTTGCTTAAAAAAATCTTACTAATAACCTCTTCAGAATTTAGAACAGAATTTAGTGAACTATGAACAATAAAATATTTTAATATAATTATTACAAATTCCCTTTACTTATAATGCTTTAATATGGTTTTAAAGGAAGCCATATAGGGATACCCATATGCTTATGGGATTTATGGCCATCCATTGGGGCAGCAGCAACCTATGGATGGCCACTTCCCCAAAGGAGAGAGACTCCCTGTGGTGGTTTAAAGAAGAATGGTCCCCATGGGCTCATATGTTTAAATACTTGGTCCTCAGCTTGGGAAAGATTAATAAGTATTGGCGCTTATTCAAGGAGATGGGTCATCAAGGAAGGGTTTTGAAGTTTCAAAATATTTATACTTCCAGTTATTCCTCTGCCTCCACCTGGCAGGTCAATATGTTGTTAGCTCTATCTTCTTAAGTTGTGTGCCTTTGCTCCGCCATCATGGACATTAACCCTCTGAAACTGTAAGCTCCATAGTAAACCCTTTCTCTTACAAGTTGTTTTATCAAAGAAATAGAAAAGCATCTAAGCCACCCATGCTCTCTCAGCAGCATGAGTGACTGTTTATGGGGGTGGGGTCTTGGGCTCCTTTTGCATTTATAATGGTATTTTGACTGGGTTGACGTTTTGCAAATTCTGTGTGATGAGAACTGTTGCTGTGGGTGAATGTAGACACTAGCTGTGTCGAGTCAGCATTTCAATGCTCTCTTGCCCATAAGCTCTTGCTTCCTTTCTACTCCCACTTCCTACAAGTTCCTGGAGCCCTGGATGATAAAAACATTGATAGGAGGTAATGGTGGGTAGATATGATCAATACATATTATATAAATGTATACAAGTTTCAAAGTATAAAAATATTAAAATACTTTCATAATTTGGGTGAGCACATAGTTTTTGCAGAAGTAGTATATTTGACATAAAGCATATAAGGAAAACATCACTATCTAAAATAACCAGAAAATGTACAAGCAGCTTATCTTTGAGTCATCAATGCTAGTTTGGGTTAGGTTTCTTCCAAATCTCCTCTACACCCTACTACAGAGCTCTTTGGTTCAAAAACTTGTGACCAAGGGGCAGTAGCTGTTGGATACATTTTAAATTTAAAGCAGTTTCCAGAAAGCAAAAGGCTGTTGCTTGGGGTGATGTAGAAGCTATGACCCAAGACTTCCTGGCTCAAGCGATTGTGTTTCATGATATGTTCTGTCATTTGTTAGGACGGAAATTAACTGGTGATCTTTGTCTAGCTCCCTGTGTCTCTATCATAAAATGCATCACAATTGGGAGATGGCAGACTGACACTCTCTGCAAGGATAAGAGGGCGTGAAACCATTTTAATGAGTGTGCCTTTTCTTATACTTCGCCTGGTAGCAGTTTCTTTGATGTTGGTGTAACAGCAAACACAGGTATCAATAGTGTTAGGATTGTCCTGTCTGTTCAATAAGGGGAGGTAAAAAGATAATTTTCTTTTTTTCTTTTATTGGATATTTTCTTTATTTACATTTCAAATGTTATCCCTTTTCCCAGTTTTCCCTCTGGAAACTCCCTTATCCCATCCACCCTCCACCTGCTTCTATGAAAATGCTCCCCTACCCACCCAACCACCTACTCCTTCCTGCCTCCCCACCCTGGCATTCCCCTGCACTGGGGCATTGAGCCTTCACAGGACCAAAGGTTTCTCCTCCCATTGATGCCCAACAAGGGTATCCTTTGCTACCTATGATGCTGGAGACTGGGTTGCTCCATGTGTGCTCTTTGGTTGGTGGTTTAGTCCCTAGGAGCTCTGGGAAGGGGGGTCTGGTTGGTTGATATTGTTGTTCTTCCTTTGGGGTTGCAAACCCCTTCAGCTCCTTCAGTCCTTTAACTCCTCCATCAGGGACCCATGCTCAGTCTGATGGTTGGCTGCAAGCATCCTCATCTGTATCAATAAGCTTCTGGCAGAGCCTCTCAGGAGACATCCATATCAGGTTCCTGTCAGCAATCACTTCTTGACATCTGCAATAGTGACTGGGTTTGGTGACTTAATCTAAATAATACCTACCACCGACTTGGAAATAGTTTATGAGTAGACATTCTTTTTCCTCCTGATTTGTTTTATAATTGCAGCAGTGTCCTGCTAAATACAGACTCTGATAACTATAAAATAAGAGTCTGGTCTTCCTCTACACAGCAGCGAACACTCACTAATGGAGGGTCAATAGTTTTTGTATACCAACAAAGGTAAATGATGTCTGATCAGGTCTGGGCATATGCAAAGATAGCAATTCTGCCTTCTGGACTCGAGACCCTTTTTCTTGGTTTCATTATGTTGCTGTGCACTTGAACATGTCTTTAGACTGTCAGATCCTCTGGCCCCCCTTCCCTAAGCCTAGACCACGTTTCTTTTTTTCCTAAACTGAAAACATAATGATTAACTGTCTTTTGAGGTTGCTGTAGCCAGTTTAAAAAAGGAAATTGGCTCTTTTAAATGTTCTTGAGCTTCTCTTATGCACAGAGAATATACCTTCACAATTCCACAGGATAGAAATACTGATATCATTCAGGGGACCCCCAAACATTCAAGATCTTTAGTTATAAATCATATTACAGTCTGAGTCACACCCTGGAGCACCGGATGTAAGTTCAGACTTGTGCAATTCATATAAAAGTCTCCTGAATCATTGCTAAACATCTTATACTTTCTTTTTAAAGCAGCCGTGACAAAGCAAAAACAAACCCACTCTCCAAACCACCTGTAAAATGTTAAGATAGATTAAAGGATATAACACCATGGGAATGTATCCATAGCCCTTTCTTTGAAATTGATATTAACTGGGGTACATGGAATTCTTGTCACATTCACCTAGCTTTAAAGATACAAACACTTGAGATGAAAATGCTCTTGCAAGTGATTTCACATCAGCTCCATGAGCCAGAATTATGTCTTCCACAGTCAATTGGAACACTAGACAAAACAAATGATGTAATGATGTCTAGCATTTGGATTATGGCGATAATTCCTAAGAAGAGATAAGGTGAGTCCATCAACGTCCCACTCTGATGACCAAAGAGGTCTCAGGTTCCAGTGAAGGGAAGAAGAGCTGAGTATGGGCCAGGAGACCCCATTGTAGATGGAGAGTTCAGCATTTAGAAAAAAACCAGAATCAGGGCAGGAGCTGTGAGCCACTCTCTTCTAGCTCTAAATCTGAAGAATGGCTGGTTAATTCCTTATTTCTTTTTTTGTCAACTTGAGTATTTGTTGGTGTACCATATGTGTACCCACTGCCAAATCTAGGGTTGTATAGAAGAGGAAACCTCGACCTAGAAAATACCTCCATCGTGAGGATCACAGGTGAGGAGGACCGACTCCCAGGGGCTCTGAATTGCATAGGATCACAGGATTACGGGATCACAGAGGAAGTTCAGTTCCCAGGAGATGGGACACACCAAGGAACCCTCGACCTCTAATACACTCAAGATCACAGTTGAGGCCACAACGTTTTTCCAACACCCAGCATAACTGGGACCCCCAAAAGAAACAGGGAAACCCAAACCTCATCAGCCAGAGGTTCTTTCCAGTTTGCACCTGTGCCAGGAGCAAACCCAGCGCTCTGGCTCCCCACCCACTCCTGCGAAACCCTGAGAAAGCTTGACTCCCAGGAGCTCTGACGCAACAGCATCTCATGAGCTTGGTCACACCATGATTTCAGGATCCCAGTGGCAGATAGACTCCCAGGAACTCTGACACAGGTAGGATCTCAGGATCACAGAATCCCAGAATCACAGGATCCCAGAGACAATTGGACTCTGAGGAGTTTTGACACAACTAGGATCACAGAAGTGACAGGCTCTAGTCAGAGACAGCAAGGGTAGGTATCACTAGAGATAACCAGATGGTGAGGGGCAAGCACAAGAACATAAGGAACAGAAACTACAGAAACTAAGGCTACTTCGAATCATCAGACCTCGGTTCTCCCACTACAGCAAGTCCCACATACCCCATCACTCCAGAAAATCAAGATTTGACTTTAAAAATCACATCTCATGATGATGATAGAGAATTTTAGGAAGGACATAGATAACTCCCTTAAAGAAATACAGGACAACACAGATAAACGAGTAGAAGCCCTTAAAGAGGAAACACAAAAGTCCCTTAAAGAATAACAGGAAACCATAAACAAATAAGTGAAGGAATTGAGCAAAATCATCCAGGCTCTAAAATTGGAAATAGAAACAATAAAGAGATCACAAAGGGAGACATGGTAGATAGAAAACCTAGGAAGGAGATCAGGAGTCATAGAAGCAAGAATCACCAACAGAATACAAGAGATAGAAGAGAGAATCTCAGGTGTCGAGGATATCATAGAAAACATTGACACACCAGTCAAAGAGAATGCAAAGTGCAAAATGCAGAAAACTCCTAACCAAAAACATCCAGGAAATCTAGGACACAATGAAAAGACTAAACCTAAGGATAATAGATATAGAAGAGAGTGAAGATTCCCAACTTAAAGGGCCAGTAAATATCTTCAACAAAATTATAGAAGAAAATTTCCCTAATCTAAAGAGAGAGATGCCCATGAACACACAAGAAGCCTTAGAACTCTAAACAGATTGGACCAGAAAAGAAATTCCTCTCATCACATAATAGTCAAAACACCAAACACACAAAACAAAGAAAGAATATTAAAAGCAGTAAGGCAAACATATAAAGGCAGACTGATCAGAATTACACTAGAATTCTTACCAGACAATATGAAAGCCAGAAGGTCCTGGGAAGATGTCAAACAGACTCCAAGAGAACAAAAATCACTGCCCAGGCTACTGTACCCTGCAAAACTCTCAATTAAAATAGGTGGAGAAACCAAGATATTTGATGACAAAAACCAAATTTACACAATACCTTCACACAAATCCAGCCCTACAAATGATAATAGGTAGAAAATTCCAACACAAGGAGGGAAACTACACTGTAGAAAAAGCAAGAAAGTATTCTTCTTTCAACTAACCCAAAGAAGGTAGCTACACAAACATAATTCCACCTCTATCAACAAAAATAACAGGAAGCAAAAATCATTTTTCCTTAAAATCTCTTAATGTCAATGGACTCAATTCCCCAATAAAGAGACATAGACTAACTAACTAGAAACATAAAGGGAACCCAGCATTTTGTTGCATACAGGAAACCCACCTCAGTGACAAACACAGACACTAACTTAGAGTAAAAAGTTGAAAAACAATTTTCCAAGCAAATGATCCCAAGAAACAAGCTGGAGTAACCATTCTAATAGCGAATAAAATTGAAGTTCAATAAAAAGTTATCAAAAAAGATAAGGAAAGACACTTCCTACTCACCAAGAAACAACTACCAAGATGAACTCTCGATTCAGAACATCTATGTTCCAAATGCAAGGACACCCAAATTCATAAAAGAAACTTTGCTAAAGTTCAAAGTACATATTGTACCTCACACAATAATAGTGGGAGACTTCAACACCCCCAATCACATCAATGGAAACAGAAACTAAACAGAGACACAATGAAGCTAACAGAAGTAATGAACCAAATGGATTTAACAGATATCTATAAAACATTTCATCCTAAAAAGAAAAAGGAATATACCTTTTTCTCAGCACATCATGGTACCTTCTTCAAAATTGTTCATAGAATCAGTCACAAAACAGGCCTCAACAGATATAAGAAGATTGAAATAATCCCATATATCCTATCAGATCACCATGGACTAAGTAAGTCTGGTCTTCAATAACAACAAAAACAACAGAGTCCACATATACATGGAAGCTGAACAACTCTCTACTCAAAGAAAACTTGGTCAAAGAATAAATAAATAAATTAAAGACTTCTTAGAATTTAATGAAAATGAAGGCACAACATACAAAAACTTATGGGACACAATGAAAGCAGTGTTAAGAGGAAAACTCATAGCTCTGAGTGCCTCCAAAAAGAAACTGGAGAGAGCATATACTAACAGCTTGACAGCACCCTTGAAAGTTCCAGAACAAAAGGAAGCAAATTCACCCAAGAGAAGAAGAAGGCAGGAAATAATCAAACTGAGGGCTGAAATCAAACAAGTAAAAACAAAAAGAACTATACAAAAAATCAAGAAAACCAGGAGCTGGTTCTTTGAGAAAAAAATCAATAAGATTGATAAATCCCCAGCCAGACTAATCGGAGGGCACAGGGACAGTGTCCAGATTAACAAAATCAAAAATGATAGAGGAGACATAACAACAGAAACTGAGGAAATTAAAAAAAAATATCAGATCCTACTACAAAAGCCTATACTCAACAAAACAGGAAAATATGGATGAAGTGGATAATTTTCTCGACAGATACCAGGTACCAAAGTTAAATCAGGTTCAGTTGAACCATCTAAACAGTCCCATAACCCCTAAAGAAATAGAAGCAGTCATTAAAACTCTCCCAGTCAAAAATGCTCAGGACCAGATGGGTTTAGTGCAGAATTCTCTCAGACCTTCATAAAAGACCTAAAACTAATATTCTTCAAACTATTCCACAGGGTAGAAATAGAAGGAACACTACCCAATTCTTCCTTTGAAGCCAAACTTACGCTTATATCTAAAGCACACCAGACCCAACAAAGAAAGAAAACTTCAGACCCATTTCCCTTCTGAATTTCAATGCACAAATACTCAATAAAAATTTTTCCAAACTGAATCCAAGAAAACATCAAAATGATCATCCATTATGATTAAGTAGGCTTCATCCTAGGGATGCAAGGATGGTTCAATATATGGAAATCCATCAATATAATCCACTATATAAACAAATTCAAAGGAAAAAACCTACATGATAACTTCATTTGATGCTGAGAAAGCATTGGACAAAATTCAACACCCCTTCATGATAAAAGTCTTGAAAAACTCAAGAATTCAAGGCCCATACCTAAACATAGGAAAAGCAATATACAGCTTCTGTAAGACAAAGGACATCAGTAGTCAACATCAAACTCAAAGGAAAGAAACTTGAAGCAAGCCCTCTAAAATCAGAGACTAGACAAGGTTGTCTACTCTACTGTTACTAGGACAAAACAGCAACCAACACATTGGGAAAAGTTCTTTTCCAATCCCCTAGAGGGATAATATCTAATATATACAAAGATCGCAAGAAGTTAGACTCCAGAGAATCAAATAACCCTTTTTAATATGGGGTCCAGAGCTAAACAAAGAATTCTCAAGTGAGGAATATCGAATGGCTGAAAAATACCTAAGGAAATGTTCAGCACCCTTAGTCATCAAGAAAATGCAAATTAAAACAACCCTGAGATTACACCTCACACCAGTCAGAATGGCTAAGATCAAAAACTCAGGTGACAGCAGATGCTAGCAAGGATGAGTAGTAAGAGGAACATTCCTTTATTGCTGGTGGGATTCCAAGTTGGTACAACCACTCTGAAAATCAGTCTGGATGTTCCTCAGAAAATTGGACACAGTACTACCTGAATACCAAGCGACACCACTCCTGGGCATACACCCAAATGATGCTCCAACATATAACAAGGACCCATGCTCCACTATGTTCATAGCAGCCTTATTTATAATAGCCAGAAGGTGGAAAGAACACAGATGTCATTCATCAGAGGAATGGATACAGAAAATGTGGTACATTTATACAATGGAGTACTACTTAGCTAATAAAAACAGTGACTTCATGAATTCTTAAGCAAATGGATGGAACTAAAAAATATCATCCCGAATGAGGTAACCCAATCACAAGAACACACACGATAGGCACTCAGTGATAATTGGATACTAGCCCAAACGCTTGGATTACCCAACATGCAATTTACAGATCACACAAAACTCAAGAAGAAGAAAGAGGAAAGTGTGGATGCTTGTGTACTTCTTAGAAGGGGGAACATAATACAGTAGAAAATATGAAGGCAAAGTGTAGAGCAAAGACTGAAGGAAATGCCAATCAGAGACTGCTGCACCTGGGGATCCATCCCACATGCAGTTACCAAACCGAGTCACTACTGGGGATGCCAAGAGGTGAATGCTGACAGGAGCCTGATATAGATATTTCTGACAAACACAGAGGTGGAAGGTTGCAGTCTCATTGGACTGAGAAAGCGGTCCCCAGAGGAGGAGGTAGAGAAAGGACCTAGGTAGCTTAGAGAGGGTGTTTGCGACCCCCTAGGAAGAACAACAATATCAACCAACCAGAGCCCTCAGAGTTCCTAGGAACTAAACCAAGAACCAAAGAGTCCACATGACTCTAGCTGCATATGTAGCAGAGGCTGGCCTTGTCTGGCATCATTAGAGGAGCGGCCCTTGGTCACTGTGAAGGCTAAATGCAGCATTGTAGGGGAATGTCAGGGCCGAGAGGCAGGAGAGAATGAATGACTGGGAGGCAGGGGGTTGGGGGATGGAATAGAGCGTTTCTGGAGTGGAAACAAGATGGGGTTAACATTTGAAATGTAGATAAAGTAAATATTCAATTTTTTTAAAAAATGGCAAAAAGAAAAAAAGAAGAAAAGAAAATACCTCTATCACATGGATATGCATGCAAGTCAATGGGGCCACTGTCTTGATTAATGATTAATTTGAGAGAGTCCAGTCCACTGTGGGTGGTACCACCCTTTGGCAGGTGCTCCTGAGTTTAATAAGAAACCACACTGAGCAAACCACGGGAGCAAACCAGTAACTACCATTGGTCCATGATCCCTGTTTCAGTCTCTGCATCCAATTTGCTGCTTGAGTTCCTGCCCTCACTTTTCTCTGTGATGGATTGTGATAGGGACGTGTAAACTAAATAAACCCCTCAAGTTGTTTCGGTTGGTGTTGCATCGAAGCAATAGAAAGTATACTAATGCAGAAGACAAAATGTCCGAACATTGATTTGAAAATGACCATTTTAATGTAACTTTTAAATCCCTATTTGGAAGATAGACAGCTCAGTTCTTCCTGTTCTTCCAAATGATCCAGGCTCCCAGCACCCATAATGGTGGGCTCACAACTACTGGTAACTCTAGATTCAGGGCATTCCAATCCCCTTTCTGGCCTCTCTGGGAACCCGCACCGATATGGTGGCTCATAACAGTTTGTAACTCTAATTCCTGGGGAATCCTGTGCACTCCTCTGATTTCCAAAAGCACTGGGTACACATGTGGTACATGAACCTACATTCGTACAAAACACCTATGCACATTAAAATAGATAAAAATTTAAAAACCATGTACATATTGGCTATGCCCACTTTTCATTAACACCAGCCCTGCCAGAAATTTTTAATATTTATGAAATTCTCTTTACAAAGTTTTGTTTCATTTGCTTCTTTTTTCTCTTTATATTTGTTTTTATTGAATATTTTATTTACATTTCAAATGTTACCCCCTTCCTTGTTTCCCATCCATACACTCCCTATCCCAGCCCCTCCCCCTGCTTCTATGAGGGTACTCCCCCACCCACTCGCTCACTTCTTTCTCAGTGCCCTAGCATTCCTCCACGCTGGGGCATCTAGGCTCTACATGAGCAAGGGCTCCCCTTCATTATCTTGTTTCCATTATTACTTTCTGTGCCTGTTTCCAGCTTTTGTAATACTCTTGGCCTTTCTCAACTTTATAAATTTACCTATACTTTCTTCTAGAAGTTTTATTTATGTCATATTCAACATTAGGTATGATTCATCTCATTTTAATTTTTGTAGATAGCATGATACAGGAGGTCAAGATAAATATTCTATAGTTGCATTTGAATAAGTGAATTGTGCTTCTTTAACAGACAATTTCAGAGGTTCTGCTAAAAAATTACTTGATTATGGGCACAGGAAGTGTTTTTTAGACTTTGTGTACAATGGTATATTTTTCTATAATTATAAATCGTTACGGTTTTGATTTTAGTAACTTGGTTGTAAATCTAGAAATCAGATGATGTTATCATTCTACTTTTCTCAATTTCAAAATTATTTTTCCTATTTTAACCCTTCCATTGGTGTAGAGAAGTTAGAACAATGCTAATTTCTGTTGCTATGATGTCTTACGGGCAGATTTAGGGAAAATGGATATATCAGCCTATAGGATCCTGGCTATGAACATCTTCTCTTTCTCTTTCCTTGCTTGGGCTTGAATATTTTTAGATTTCTTTCAGTAGTGTTTTCTCATTTTGGTATAGGGAACTCATAAATAAGCCTGTTCTTAAAAGGATCATTTTTGATGGCCTATGAATTATCTTCGTCTTTTAAATATTTTATTTTTCAATTAATTGGAAGTAGATAACAATTTATTTTTGCATATTGAACTTGTATCCCTATTAGTTAATTAAAATAATTTATAAATGCAACAATTTTTGTGAATTCTTAAGGGTTTTTATGTATAATGATGATATAATTTGAAAATAGAGGTATATTTACCTTTCTACTTACCTTTTCAAATATTTATGTATTTATGTATTCCCTCTATCTCCCTCCTTTTTCCTTTTCCTTCTTCCCTTCCTTTCCTCTTTTTCTCCTTCCCTTCTGCCTTCTGTCCCTCTCTTTCTTCTTTCCTCTAGCCAATATCTCCAGTCTCTACATCCAAACTGAAATATTTAGTGTTGTCTTGGGTGTGCTAATATTTTTAACTCTTTTGCAACAATGCATATGCTGTTTAATCCATATAACGACCATTCTTTCTTTTCCAGAACACAGTTTTCTGTAAGTCCTTGAATACACACACACACACACACACTCTCTCTCTCTCTCTCTCACACACATTCTTAAGATTTTTGTATGCTAAACACATGGACCATATTGAGTGTGTTTCTTAAATAACATTTTTATTGAACATGATTAACATTTTCTGTACAGATCTAAATATATACCAATCATTTTGGGTCATGGATTATAAAGCCTCAGGAGATGGCTGATTGTGTTTGAAAACTATCTGTATGTAGTCCAATTATTTCCTTATATGATGGAACCATAACCTTGCTCACAGTCTTTGTTAGGGAAGATGTCTGGAAAGCCAGGGTGTTTTCCAGACCCTGAAATTTGATAGAGCTGAACTTCTGAACTCTATCTTCTTGCAGATTTTGTTGTGCTTTTCTATCTGGTTTTGCTGTATGGGTTTGGAATCAGGCATGGTCCTTTCAAAAGCAGTGTTTCTCTGGAGAATATCCACGGTATTAACATTTGAACAAGTGAAATTTAGGCAAATGCTCTGCTCCATGTTTCGCCTGGTAGCGCGTGTGCTATGGTAAGCCTTAAGACACCTCACTTGGCCGTAGGAGCATAGCCCAGAGCTAAGCACTCAAGAGGAGCTTTTCTTAAATTTTGTGAGTTTCCTCTCCACACAATCTCTTCTGGGGCCCTATATTGTGTATTTCATATGTTGGGTACACTCCCCACTCTAATTCTTTAATGGAGACAAAAATCTGATTTTAGTCTAGTGAGCTGTAGTCCAAGCAGATCATGGAAATCCACCTCTACCAAGGGGGCAGACGTCTGGCCTGGTCCCACGCTCCCATGCCCTCCTCAGGAACTCCAATCTCTTACTGTGTGTGAACAATATCCTAATGTATTATTGTCCATGTTTGGCCTCCCAATATGCTTGTTCATGATAAGAGCACCACTGATTTAGTGCCAGTTATTCAATGTTAGAAATCATGATATTAAGTGACATCATTAAGTGACATCAATGGAAGAGCCCCTTTGTATATACTGGGCATATAAGTTTAAAAGTGTCCCAATATTGTAGCTGTCACTTTGAATTTTTTTCATAATAATATTTGCAAATCTTAATTAAGGACAGTATGAAAATAAATACATATATATGTGTAATGGTCATACCAAGGTCACAGGGTTTCTATTTCCACAAAATAATCTTTTCTATGTGTTTGGAACCTTCATATTTTTCAGTCATTTTGAATTATATGGGTGCTGTGGTCAGTAGTTACCCTACTATGTAATAAAAAAGTAATAGGTAATTTTCATTGCTTCCTGTGTTTTGGTCCCTCTTACGTAACTTCTAATGTTTCAATCTGTCTTAGTCTGGGCTTCTATTCCTGCGCAACCATCATGACCAAGAAGCAAGTTGGGGAGGAAAGGGTTTATTCAGCTTACTTCCATGTTGTTCATCACCAAAGGAAGTCAGGACTGGAACTCAAGCAGGTCAGGAAGCAGGAGCTGATGCAGATGCCATGGAGGATGTTACTTACTGGCTTGCTTCGCCTGGCTTCCTCAGCTTGCTTTCTTATAGAACCCAAGACCATCAGCATAGGGATGGCACCTCCCACAATGGGCTGGGTCCTCCCCCCTTGATCACTGATTGAGAAAATGCCTTACAGCTGGGTCTCATGAAGGCATTTCCACAACTGAGGCTCCTTTTCTGTGATAACTCCAGTCTGTGTCAAGTTGACACACAAAAATAGCCAGTACACCATCTTTCTGTCCTTTGATATCAACCTCTCATTTTTTCTTCTCTGAGATCAACTACTTATTTCCAAAGATGAATGAGGATATATATATTATTTGTCTTCAATGTCTTCTGACTTGTTCCACTTAAATCATGACTTTCAGTTCCATCCATGCTGCTGAAAATGTCATAATTCTATTATTTTTCATGACGTAATAATACTTCATTGTAGATTGTATATGTCATACTTTCCCTATTCATCATTCATTGAGTTGGAAACTTGTTTGACTCTGTGTGTTGTGCATTATGAATGATGCTGTAATAGACATAGGAACGTAGGTAACTAATATAATGATTATGCCTCCTTTGATCATATACATAGTGGTAAGAGCGTATCTTCCAATTTTTATGTTTTCTATAGTTTTTATCATCATCATTTAAAAATAATATTATAGAGGTCTTTTACTACTTTGGTTAAATGTGTTCACAAATGTTTTGTGTTGTAACCTTTTATATAAGATGTTTTTTTTAAATTTCTTTTCCAGCAAGTTCACTATTGACACATAAAAATGTTACTGTATTTTGTATGTTAATTTTGCATCCTGCGTCTTTCATGAATTCAGTTTTTCAGTTTTAACAGCTCTTTGATAGTATATTTATAGTTTTCCATTTATAAATTCATGTGATTTTCATATTTGGATTTTTTTTGCCTTTTTCTGTTCTAATATGCATGCTTTTTATTTATTTCTATTGCCCAGTAGCCATTATTAATATTTGCAATGCTATATTAAACCAGTGAAAATAGAATAAGCCATGTGGTCAGTCCCAGACAAATCAAATCAAGCGACAGGTCTCATGTGGTAGGTTTCACTGGGAGAAAGGCAGAGGCAGCTCTGGGAGAGGGTGGACAGAAAGAAGAGAGAGGGGGGCAAGGAGGATGAGTCTTTTATCCCAGCGGTGATGCATTCTCAGAGGGATGTGTGGCGGGGGCCACGGCTCATGTGCAAAGAGACAGATGCAGAAGTGCTGATGCTGTTGCCTAGAGATGACATACCCGGGACCGATGCTGTAGGCTCGAGATGGTGTCACATCGCTGGGTCCAGGAACTGACTGTCTTTACGCTTCTAGCTGTCCATGGATGTGCCTGATGCTAAATAACATAGTGGCAATGTATACATGGGGATATGATTTTTTAAAATTGACATCATTCCTGTGTATCACTAAAAGGAAAAATATAAGTAAAAGGAGCTGGCAAATGTTTGAAAGTTCCGAGGCTGCTCTGCATTTCTTCCAGGTTGTCTAGGCAGGCATACTCACATACAATGTTGCCCCCTTTGTGCCTCTCAGATCACTCATGATAGAGCATCTCTCAAAAGAGTAATATGCTATTGATTCCGCAATTTGCTTTCAAGTTGCTGTCACTTCTGAATTTTGATGTCGGTGCCTCAGGGGGACAAATATGCAGACAGTGTCACTTTGTTATGACCACCACCTGGTATGCTGCAATTATAAGGTGTCAGGGACATTAAGTGTGCATTCAGATTTTCAATGATATTAAAATGTTAGGTGACTTTTCACTTTAGAATAACACGGCATTCAATTTTTAAACTTAATTTGCAGAAAAACAGAAATCAATTCCTAATAAAGATTTCTCAACAAACTCAGTTGCATCTTTGAAGTTTCTTTGTCTTATAATGTTATTTCAGGGACTTTCCTTTTAAAAAGTTTTCTCTTATTAATTTATTTTATTTATATATTTTTCTTTTCTCTTTTTGCACCACAGGTTCTTTTGCATCTGTATTATGGTTTACAGTTTTGTGTATAAACACTGGGCCTATGTTTCTTGTACTTTCCTTTTTTATTTTTTCATTCAATTTGTTTGCTTTGCCCAATTCCAATTTGTTAGCTTTTGTTGTATACTATAGTATTGTATACTAGTGTATTATTATCTCTTAGGAGCATGCTTGTTTCATAACAAGAGTTAGAAAGGGGATGGATTTGAATAAGAGGAAAGATAGGGCGGAACTTGGAGGAGTAGAAAGAGGGGAACCATAATCAGAATATATTATATAAGAATTTTCAAAATAAAAATGGGGGTAAAAGAAAATTGAAAAGAATCAATAAATGAGGTATCATTTCATATATACTAAATTGAATCTTTACATCTATTAGGAAGGCACACAATAACAAATAAAATTGGGATAGGAAATCCAGAATCATCTTTGCTCTGAGCACAGATACTTCCTGACCTGTGATGAAGTTAATTATGTCCAATGTACTCATTGTAAGTTCAAAATAGAGTGTGTTGGAAATGTCTTTAGTCCACAGACTGATATAACCAGTATAGTTTAGATCAGCTCACCGTAAGTGTGCTCAGAGCCTCTCATCAGTTTACTGTTGGAAGAATATCACCTAGCACGAAGCCCATTTTATAACAGAATATTTAATGTCTCATTAAATTTAATAATTTTTGCATTTAAGTGAAAAAATATTACTTTTCATATGATAGAGACTGTCTATATTAGATCTCTTAATATTTAATAGAATATTTAATTTAATCATTTGTAAAATTTATTAATGAAGTTAATAGGAAATAAATGTCAATTATTTATGTTAACAATAGAGAACATATGTCCATACAAAAATGGACCAAAGAAAGGGCCCCTTTTATTTACAAATATCTATTTTCTGATAAGAATGCAGCAGTAATGAGTGCAAAGTTTGTGTATTAAGAGCTACATCCTTGGTGATGTTTTTGATAAGTGTGCTGGCATTGTTCTGTGGGCTTTTGGTGGAGTTTCTTGACCCCTTGAATTGAAGTGATAACAGGCTTTGCAATTTATCAGTAAAGTGCACTGTCGCTTATAGAACATTGGCAACCTCAGGAGTGAACGGACACATTGATAGCTCTTCAGGAAAATGAGCATGTTTATTTTGGTCCATCGTGTTGAAAGTTAGGGGTAATTAGACCAACTTTAGTCACTAATTCAGTTCCATACTTTCATTAAAGAGAACAGTTTGACAAAAACTTCATTGAATAATCTTTGTTTGTTTGTTTGTTTGTTTTTCCTTCAGGGAGGCCTTGAATGCAGTCTTTCCACTACCACAAATTATACAGTTGAATTTCCCCCATTAGAGGAAATACCAGGGGTCATCACATCCTGGAATGCAATGAGTAAGTCTTGGCATGGGAAAAACACCTACATGATCATCTATCTTCTGCCAGGTAAGTATTACAATAAACTTTACATAAAAAATTAAGTCCAAGGGCCTGGAAGGATGTTTCAGTGGTTAAGAGTACAAATTGCTGTTCCAGAGGACTGGAGTTTGATTCCCAGAATCCTCATTGGGTGCAGCTCAACCACTTATCAGCCTGGCTCCACGGAATCCAAAGCCCACTTCTGCACTCTGTAGGGACCTACACTCAAAGGTGCATATATATGCACACATGTACACATAATTGAAAATGAAAGTAAATATTTTTTAAAGTAAGGTATACCAGGAGAATTAATATGATTTAAAAAAATTAAGTATCAAGGTGAATTCTCCTACATTGCTGGTGGGAGTATAAACTTGGACAACCACTTTAGAAACCAACTTGGTAGTTTCTCAGAAAATTGAACTTAACAGTGGATAAAGAAAATGTGGTTTGCTTACACAATGAAAAATTACTCAGCTATTAAAAACAAGGACAACATGAAATCGTGTATCTTATAATAATATTTTTTACCTCTTGAAATTACAATTACATAACCTTCTACCTTCTCTTTTCTCCCTCCATCTGCTTCCATGCATTCCCCTTTTGCTTTCTCTCAAATTCATGGTTTCTTTTTCTTTAATGGTTGATTTATGTGTGTGTGTGTGTGTGTGTGTGTGTGTGTGTACACACATACACATACACACACACACACACACACACACACACACACACACACACACGTTTTTCTTAGTTAGGGTTTTACTGCTGTGAAGAGACACCATGACCAAGGCAAATCTTTTAAGGACAACATTTAATTGGGACTGGTCTACAAGTTCAAAGGTTCAGTCTAATATTGTCAAGGCAGGAACATGGTAGCATCTAGGAAGGCATGGTGCATGAGAAACCGAGAGTTCTGCATCTTCATTTGAAGACTGCTAGCCAAATACTGACTTCCAAGCAGCTAGGATAGGGATCTTAAAGCCCAGACTCATAGTGACACACTTATTCCAACATATTCCAACTTATTCCAAGCCTCCAAATAGTGCCACTCCCTGGACCAAGCATATTCAAACCATGACATTTTACTTTGTGGCCCCCATAGGTTTGTTCAAACACATGAATTTATGGGGACTATATCTAGCCGTAGCACAATTTAAAAAATACACTTAATCCAACTTCCAAAGACCCCATAGTGTATAGCAGTATCAACAATGTTAAAAGTCCAAATTCCAAAGTCTCTTCTGAGATCTAGCCAATCACTTAACTGTAATCCCCAAATCAAGACAGGCAACCAGCTGGGCAAACTCCAAACTCTGCATCTCCATGTCTGATATCAAAGAAGTTTTCAGATCTCTAACTCCTTTTTCGTCTTTGTTGACTGCAACAAACTTGTTTTCCTGGACTGGTTCTACTCCCTGTTAGCAGCATTCCTCAGGAGCTATCCTATGGCTCTCGCACCTCAAAAAAATCTTGAGGTCTCCAAGGCCATGTCAATGTTATAGCTTCTTGTTTCAATGTCTGGGATCTACTCATGATCTTCTGGGCTCCTCCAAAGGGCCGGCATCACATCTCCAGCTCTGCACTCTGTAGTACACTAAGCTCAGGTTGATCCACTCCACTGCTGCTGTTCTAGGTGATCAGCCCATGCTACTAGCATCTCCAATACACTGGGGTCTTCTGCTGCAACTAGGCTTCATCAATAGCCTTCAATATGCTCTCTCCATGGTGCCAACCCTCAAATCCTTTGCATGACCCCTTCATTCCTGGGCTATCAACTACAACTGAGGCTGCACTTTTACCAATGGCCTTCTATTGCCTCTCACTGTGCCACGATGCCTCAGCTGTTCTTCATGACCCCTTCATGTCTTCAAAACCAGTACCACCTGGGTGACTCTTACACATTACCATGTCCAGCTGCTGCAGGAGGTACAATCTTGGCCTGTCTCTGGAACACAGCTTCCTTGTACCCTCAGAAAACACTTCCCAGAAGATTTCACCTCAGTGATGTGGGCTCTTCTTGATCAGCACTAATTTCTTAGCTTCAGCTAACAAGCATCAATTGTCCCAGTAGTCCATTCTATTCTGGACTCTTAAAACCAGAGAGACGTGGCCAAAGCTGCCAAGTTCTGTGCTTTCTGGGGCCGAACCATGGTTTCTTGTTCTATTACATTATCACTAGCTTTCTGTTTTCCAGGTCCCTCCCTGCCTAAGCTTGATTGTCCTGGAACTTGCCCTGTAGACTGACATTGAATTCACAGATCTACATGCCTGTCTCCTAAGCACTGGAATTAAAGGTATGCTCCACCAAGCCTAAATTTAAGTTTTTCTTTACTTAGAACTTGCTCTGTTCCAGGCTGACCTTAACTCAAAAATCTGCTTGTCTTTGCCTCCTGGGATTAAAGACTTGTATTACCATGCCTGGACCTAAATTTAGCTGGGTGTGGTCTTGCCCCAAGGTCACCATTCCCTTAATTCAATTTAATATCCTCAAACACAGGATTCAGCTTCATTTTTCTTCTGGATGCTCCTTTAGTACTTTAACCATATATTTTATATTTTTCCTTTCTCAGCTTGCTCCTTTACATTAAAATGCTCTTTATATGAGTAAACTTTAGTAACCAACACAACAGAATTTACACCAGACGATTTTGAGACTTCCTTTTTTAAAGCACTTAATCTAAATCTCTTCACCTTAGCCTCAGGCAGACTCTCCCGACAATGGCAAAAAGCACCCACATTCTTCACCAAAAACAGTCTCTAAATCACATACTGAAATTCATCTCCACTGAATCCCCTTGGGCCAGGTCAGCACAGTTCAAATAACTCACAGCAACAAAGTCTTCCATATTCTTTCTAGGATCACCTACTAAGCCCCACTTAAATCATTCCCATGCTTTCCAAACCCAAAGTCCCCAAATTGACATTCTTTCAAACAAAAACATAATCAGGCCTACCAGAGAAATATCCCAGTCCCTGGTACCAACTTCTATCTTAGGGTTTTACTGCTGTGAACAGACACCATGACCAAGGCAAGTCTTATAAAGACAACATTTAATTGGGGCCGATTTACAGGTTCAGAGGATCAGTTCATTATTATCAAGGCAGTAGCAAGGTAGCATTCAGCCAGGCAGGTGCAGGAGAAACCAAGTGTTCTACATCTTCATCTTAAGACTCCTAGCTAGATATCCAAGCAGCTAGGACTAGGATCTTAAAGTCCAGACCCACAGTGACACACCTATTTCAACAAGGACACTCCTCCAAATAGTACCACTCCCTGGGCCAATCATATTCAAACCATGACAGATGTATATTTAAAGATATAAATACAACCTTCTCAGTCCATAAAAAAGAAAGAGAAACAAAGACAATGAGAAACATACTTATGGTCATACCACACCAATGGGGAAGATGGACACACACACAGCCACACAATCTAGAGCACTTCACTCTCAAGCCTACCTGCTTGCAGTAACTCACCATGTGAACTTAGAGCAAACATTTGTCTTCTTCAAGTAAATCGCTGTTTTTTTTTAATCTGTAAATAAGAAAGTTGTGCCAGATACCTTAGATGTCTTTTTATCTCTGAAAAAATAACTTCTGTGGTTCAATTTGCTTCCACATAAATCTGGCTCTAATAACCATTACTTTTACAAATACTTTAATGGGACAGATCCCTATCAAGACTAGATCTGGAAATACTTTTAACCTTATATTATTACCACTTCTCAAGTATTATAGTATTAACAAATGAAAAGTTTTTTTGGGTAAGATATGATGTCTCTCTTTGATTATTTCCCACCTTTTTTAAGTTTTAAAATCTGTTTTTTCCCCCAGGACCACAAAATTTAAGATTTGTGTGTGTGAGGGGGTAATGTACATGTATGCATGTGTACACGGGTGTTCATACCTGAGTGTATATGTAGAGGTCCAAGGAGGTTGTCTGGGTTTCCCCTCTATGACTCTTCACCTTACTCCTTTGAGGCAGAATTTCTTCCTAAACCCAGGGTTTGCATTAGTTGGCTATGCTGGGAGCCAGCAAACTGCATCCACCTTCCTCTCCTTTGCCTGCTTCAGTGTTGGGATTGCAGATGTCCACGAGACTATTTCTGACTTGTTACTAGGTTGCTGGGATCACAAGTCCTCATGACTGGATATCAAGATCTCTAACCCCTTTAGGTTGTTTTTAATATAAAGAAGGTGGGTTGTTATAGGAAGCAAAGCTGAGATACATCTCTGAGGTTCTGAAGCAGATGAATCCTGTCCAGGACAGTTGACTTTGACCTTTGGTCTCTCTTTAAATCCTTCTCATAGCAGAGCACATTTTAAACGTCCCCTGTTAGACTTTGTATCAGTGAGGATTCTCTGGAGTCACAGAAGTTGCTGTATGGATCTCCCCATGCATATGGAATTAATGGGCATGTCCTACAGGCTGCAGGCCAACTAGTCCAACAGTATTTAGCTGTGAACATAAAATCTAAGAGTCAGCGAAGGAATGGTTGTCCTAGCAGGGCCAGGGCAAGCAATCAAAGAACAAAACCTTCTTTCTTCCATTGTTCTTATACGGGTTTCCAGCAGAAGGCGTGGCCAAGATTAAAGGTGTATCTTCCTGCTTTGAGATCTGGATCACAGATGTGACCTCCATTTCTAGATTGTAGTTCATTCCAGATATAGTCAATTTGACAACCAATAGCCATCTCAGATGTCTCGTAACTAATGCCATTCAAGTACCTGATAGCTTGATCCAAATATGCTTACATCTTACTCATTTTAGGTCCATTAACATCTCCTGGTTTTAATACTGATTAGTTTTGGATAGACATCCATCCAAACAGTCTGAGTGTAGCACACTAATTTGAATGAAACCTTTCAACAATCTCTGTGTTGGCCAATTCAGTAGACTTAGACAGAAGAGAAAATTCCAGGATGTTAACTACATAGATTATAATCAGTTAGTTCTTACAGAAACTATAAATACTAACATATTACAAAGCTGAGAGTTCTGTAGACATTGTCAGTGCTACCTCTTTGAGCTCTCAGGAGCAGTGACCCCTTCACCTTCTAACCATTATGTCTAAGCTCTGAGCCCTGTGATTTAGAAAGGTTTTTATCTACACTGTGCTACTGCTCTGCCAGGCTCTTATCTCAGTGAAAAGAGTCTGTGCTGTGCCCCACTGGCTTCTCAAGAAGAAGCTCTCTGCTTGGGTCATGGGTGTCACTGTTTAATCAAAACTTTAAAATGCATCATTTTATTTGGTTATCTTCGCCAAGTGTTTTGCCTGCCATTTGCTATTAAACAATGTATCGAATATTACATATTTTCATGGAACTATGTGAGTTTGAATTCTTTTGTGTCCTTATATACGAAACAAAAGCAAACATGTACTAAAACAAATGACATTAATTAATGTTTTCATACACACACACACACACACACACACACACACACAGACATACACACACACACACACACACACACACACACACTACTGAATGAAAAAACAAATATCACTAGTCTTGGAAAAGTCCCTATTTTGCCATAATTTCCTATTTGATTTAGGTTATAGAATCTTCTAATCAATTTCCAATCAATTTTTGGCAATATTTGTTGCTTCTATTTCTAGAAAATAAAGCACATTCCAATAAGCTATTTCTGAATTGTTCTATGTTTTTGTATTTTATTACCTTAGTTCTGTGTTTATCTATAGGTGTTTATGTCTGAGTGATCTAAAAGAAGATTTTGATTAAAGTATTGCGTTTTTTGTTTGTTTTTTCTTTTTGCTTTTCTTTTCTTTTTATTTTTTTTGCAACAGCATCTGTTCCCAATCAAATTTATTAGGATTAGAGTCAACAGGACACAAGCAGATCATATGAATATTCATGTTGAAAAGGAACTTTCTGGGGCATTTGAAAGATAGATTTCCTATTTTGTTGGTGTTTTCCATTGGTGTGTGTGTGTGTGTGTGTGTGTGTGTGTGTGTGTGTGTGTGTGTGTGTATGTATGTAGCACTATGGCTGGAAAACAACACAAATTAACACTGAAACAAAGAGGATTCTTATCTAAGACCAGTTACCCACAGAGCTTTGCTTATTTTTAAAGTGGCTTGTTCAGATATGGAATTTCTTATGAGGGAAAAAAATGGAAAAAAAATGGTGTAGAGGCATGACTTTCCTCATAAGCATCAAAAAAAAAAATTGCCAAACATTGTTTGACCTTAAACATTTCACCAGGAGATTCTAAGTAAAGCATGGATTTCATGTCAGGGGAAACAAAACAAGGGTATCTGAGTATCTCAGAATATTTATTTTTAAATGAATCTTTTAGTTAAATAAATCCATATGAAAATTTTAGGTCTCAGGAAGAAAGGGAACTCTATAGGGTAAATCTACAGGAAAAAGAAGAAGAGTAATTATATATCTTCTTGCCTTTTCCTTGTTTCTTAGAGTTGTTTACTCCAATTGGAAAGTGGCACATTGGTAGTTATTTTCCATATAAAACTTAAATAAGGATGAGGCAATCTGTTCTGGGATGGTGTGGTCTCTGCTATTGTTGTTGTTGTTTTCTTCTGACCCTAGACCAACATCACAGGAATGTTCGCTGATTGCTTGCTTCGGAGCACCCATTCTATTCCAGAGCACAAGTGAAGTCTTGTGAGTGCTGGCCCAAGACCTAGGGAGCTTGCCTTAACCTCGCTGCTCCACCAGTGAAACTCTCCATTTCCTTGTTATGTCAGAGGAAAAGACCATCAAACCCATTCTTCTTGAAGCATACAGAGGTTCTGGGAATCGTTTTGGAAAAGCATTGCTTTTAGTTAGATGATTTCTCTCTCTTTGGCTTTGATAGTTTGAGGATCCTGGCAGGACAGAAGGCTTTCAGGCTCTACAGTGCCAAGTGTTTAAGCAGGGTCACCTAGCTTAAGTCACCCACCATGTGGAAGCTTCAGTTGTTTATAGAAAGATCCTTGGCAGTTTATTTTACTTTCTGTAAACCAGGAACTACTTCCTCTTTCATCCCAACCATTGCCAGATTTTAAAGAATAATCTCTTCATGTTTTTGCCTGCAGCCATTAGTTTTCTGAGCTCAAATAACATGTCCTGAATAGCAATAATCTATAGATGTGAAAAGGGAGCTCATACCTATATCAATCTAAAAAGCCAGTTCCTCAAGCTAGGATTGTCCTTTACTAGAAACCCCAGACAAGAACTCTATAAAGAATATGTGTGTGTGTGTGTGTGTGTGTGTGTACACATACACATGTGTTTGACAATGAAATGAGAATAATACTTTTCAAGAATTTCTTACAATGGATTCTTAATTAGAAAATTTTAGAGTTCATTTGGGTCTTAAGGAAAGTACATGGACAAAAGAACAACAACAACAACAACAACAACAACAACAACAACAACCAAACCAGGCCCTCAGTAGTTGGATTCTTCTAGAACTTAAATTATTTCTAAGATTTTTGTCAAATGGTTTTATCCTTTAATTATAAGAACAATGTTGAACAAAGGGTAAATCCTGTGAGGGGCCACTTAGTTCATTGTAATAGTAATTTAAAAAATTGCACTATGGTGACCTGACACATTTCATAGCATTTTCAAAAGTGCCAAACTTGTATTCAGACACAGGGAACGTCTGGAATATTATCTACATAGACTTTCTTACAAAGCGACTGTAATTGCTGACCCGATACAAAACCAAGGTTTCTGTAGGTGTTATCAATGCCACCTCACTGGGCTCTTTGGAACAGTAACCTCTGTTCACCGGAAAGCCATTAAGCCTGGACTCTGTGTTTTAAAGGGCTTCACCTCTGCTGTGCTAGGGCACTGCCAGGCTCTTATCTCAGCAGAGAGAGTCCCTGCCTGTGCCCCTACAGCAAAGAGCAGACTCCCTGCTCCTGTCAAGAGATATCAGGATTCGAAGACCTTAACCCCAGACTTGGGATAGAAAAATGTATGAACCACACAAATCACATCCGTACAACCAAGCCTTGTAACGCCACCCCCTACCAATTCCTTTATAGAACATATTCGTATTGCATGGCATATGAAAATATCAGATTTGAGAGAAAATATAGAGGGGCAACAGCTGTACTTTCAGGCTTCGGGGTGTGAGTTTGAATAACTTACAGGTTGTGAGTTTCCATCCTCTCTTCAAAGCATTGTTATTTCTTGCAACCTTGTTGCTGCATTTATTGTGACATCCTCCTCACAGGTTACACTCAGACATAATATCAATGAGTTTAAAGGATTTTTTCCCCCTTTTGAACAAAGCATTGTTATTTAAATGTGAAATAAGTGCTTCTTGCTTCTGAATCTGTTTGTCACGTCTCAGGAACAGAACAAGTAGGAGACGGAGACTATCAACCCACGAAAAGGCTTAACTGAATCACACACAGTGAACACCTTGCCTCACAAGCTGTGTTTCCAGAGCCACGGCTCTCAGACACCCACAGCAACAGTCATGCCTCATAATACAGGATACCCAGTTAGTGAGCCAACACTTTTTTAAAGAGGTAGCTAAAAGCAATATCTATTATAGCGGGCATTTTATCCCCATACCTTGGGTATTCCTAGCACCGCTTCGGCTTTGCAGATTTCCAGAAAGGTTAATCTTTACAGCTACATCCTGTGTGCTTGGAAATGAAATACACACACATTCTGCGAGCTAGCAGCATGTGACAGATGACACATCGAGATATTCTTCACACATTCCATTTCCAACTCCCACCATCCACTTAAGCACAATGGCCCTTTCAATTTGCACATGTGTTTCGGGGACCTCTGTTCATCGTACAGTCTCTATCCACACTCCAGTAGCCAAGAGCTTGGTGATAAATATCTCTAAGGGAAGATGTTTTTGGCTGGAGCTCTATCCAGGCTGTGGAAGATTCTGACAGTCTAATTATTCAGCTATCTGCCTAGAGTGGACTTGTCATACTCCTTGGGAAAACCCAGTCATTATTTAGCATGATTTTTTTTGAAGGTATGGTCTCAAGCAGTTCAGGCTAGCCTCACATCTGCTATGTACCTTGAAGTTGACCTCATCCATAGATGAGACTGCTAGGATTATAGGAGTGTACCTATACACCAGACTTTATGCCATGCTAGAGAACATAATGAAGATTTTGTGCATTCTAAGTAAGGACTCCACCAACTGGGCTACAGCTCCTGTCCTTAGGCTGAGTTTTGAGTAGTAGCTTTACCATTAAGCAGGGTAATTCTTGTGTCACATAGAAATTTAGGAGCATCCCTGGCTACAACTTATCAGTGGATTCCAGTAGTAACTCTTGCCTTTCCTCTGAAATACCACCTTCCTATTGTAATAATCAAAAATATTTCCAGACAGGGCCGAATCCCATTGAAGGCAGACCCTCTCAGTTTCCTCCTCTGGAAATCAATGAATTAGAGGGATGTTTCATTGCATCTGCTGTTAATACTTGTAATTTAAATCTCATCTAAATTAACACATTAGTAACAATGTGTTACATTTATAATTTGCAAAAGTACTTTTTGTGAACCCTGCATTTAACTCTCATAACAGTCCTAAGGAACATTTGTTGGTTTCCTTTTTTTTTAAAAAACTTAGGGACTGGCTCAGATTTAGTGACATATGCTTAAAGTGATGGATGACAAAGCACTGAAAGGATTTCTGCTGCATTTACCTTGGCCTTCACCCACCTCCTTTCAAAGTGGTCGACTTTGCATGATATTACTGTCCATTAAACTCTCCTATTAATTTTTTTATGCTAAGACTAAACAGAGTCATAGAAGCTTCTTTGTAGAGAAGAGGAAACCAGGTTGCAGAGAAATTAAGTGACCAGTCCAAGGTAATGAAAGTGGGAAAATCGGGACTTCATTGTATCCAGATGACACAGTTCTATACTTTCCTCCTCATTCTCCTGTTCTTACATCCCTGAACCTCATCTTCTGTGATCTTTCCTGAGACATGGTGGAGGTGAAATTAATGTACCATTAGGGCTGAACACTCAAATCCTTTATCCTCAGCACTTTGGCCAGATAACTCTCTCTTCACTGACTAATGTCTACTGTAAAATGAAGCTTCGCTGTCCACATGTGGTTACATGAAGACCTACACATGATCCCAACAGCCCCAATACCCTGATAGATGGGGTAAGGCATCTCTAGGCTCCTTACTATACTGAGGAGCAGAGGATTTTGGTGAGTAGAGAGAGTCATTCTTCATTGAAGATGTGACTATAGATAGGTTTCCCATGTTACAGCTGATGGATCCACAGTCATGCAGATATAAGCATGTTACCTGTGCTTAGTGGGTTATCAGAGGAAAAAAAGCATGAAATTGAGAGGAAAGCATATTAGGGGATTACAGTGGAAGCCGGAGGACGATATACGATCATATTTCATGTATATACTTTCAAATTCTCCAAAGTAAAAAAAAATATTTAAAAATAAGAACCCAAAAATTAAAAAAAATTGCAATACATGGTCAATCAAATAGATTTTGTTCACAGTAGGTGCAGAGAACTAGGAAAGGGAGTTAGTTTTACAGTGGAAGAGATACACCAGGCTCAACTCTGAACACAGTAAGGGAGAGAAGGAATTCAGAGAAAGGAGCAGGATGGAGAGATAAGTAGGACATTACTGAGAGAAAGCCTCAGGGAGAAGGACAGGGTGTTCCTGACTAAACATACAGGATTCTTGCTGAGCACGGGCAAAGATAACCAGTTTGATCAGATATAGAAGAAGAGGAATCCTGACTCAACTGAGTGATGGAGAGGCCAACTCCACTCTGGGGCCTAGTTAAGGAGAAAGCTCAGAGAACTGGTGTGAGGATGGACAAGGAGCGAATCTTTGACATAATACAACTCTTCAAAGTTCTACCAAGTCTTTTCAATAGCTGCTACTTTAAGAGATTAGGAAATGGGTAGAAATAAGTCATTTTGGTATGTCTAGTTGCCATGAATTGATTTAAAAGAGAATTAGATTGAGAGCCTAGGTACCCCAGAATAAAATAACTAAGAAGTGCTGAAGTCAGGCTGTGCCCTGATCTAATATGACCTAACTTAGTCCATAGTAGTTCCTTAGTCCAACAGTAGTTCCTTTTAGACTGTGCCTTGCCCTTCGAGATTCCATTGTACAACCAGAGTGTGACCTCACTTTGAAGACAATGATTCTGCATCTGGACGGGGAAATGAAGAGCAACATCTGTCTGGTTCTACCTGTGTGGAACTATCTTCAGGGCAGAGGCTAATTAATGACACTTGTGACAGGATAAAGGAATGTGGCATTCTGTAAATTTATTTGTGTGAATTGGGACTATGAGAACACACGGGCATATGTCAGGTAAACTAGGCCCAAAGGATCATTAAGCACAGCAGACAAAGAAAGGGTTGCAATTCTCTCACCTGGACTGCACAAAGAAGTAGACACTTAGCTCAGTGGTGACACTGGTCCCCACTCACCTGTCATCTGAATACCTGGTGGGAGTGTTAAGGGATGGATCCCCAAACTGAGAATTCCCCAGTCTCCTAAGGTCTGCTTAGCTTGTTCCTTGTTGACAGGCCTACTCAACTATGGTCCATCCATATTCCTGTTTTCCCATCTGTACCTGCTTTCAATCTGTCTGTCTCTTTCTTTATCTAGCACCAGCCCCTCCCTTTTGTCATTGGAGCTGGACTCAGCTTTGAAGGTTAACAGAACCTGTTTAGGTTTGTTATCTGACCAATACAGATTCTGCATAGTGTCAGATTTCCAGCTTTGCCTCTCAGAGCTTTGTGAAAATTCGTTCTTTCCCCTTTAATCCTCTACTGACATTCTGTAACTTAGATACACACACACTCATATACATACATACATACGTACGTACATACATACAGATTTACTATGTGATGCACAATATGTGATCTGAGAATTAACATTAGCAATTAAAATTGTTACCAAGGAAAACAGGGATATGTAGCACAAGACTGCAGCTGAAATTGCTCTAGCTTGTGTGTTTGTTGTTATTTAATACATTATAGCTTCAGAGAAACACATAATGTATTCTATATTTCTGACATAACACTTTCAAGATACCATGACCGATGGAAAGGCCCTTTCAGGACATCCCCAACCTCTATTTGTTCTGATTCTGTGCTTCGTGGGCTAACCTTGTCTCCTGAGGAGAACTCCATGTCAGGAAGTATATCTAGCCACATGACCAGCTCTGTAAGACTTGAGTTGGTTATTCCACCATTATGAGTCACTCAAGAGCAATTCCAGGATGACTGGCTGGTCTCCTGATGACTGGGAGGAGATGAAAAACAAAACTGGTTCCCCATTTTTTTTGGAGGCCAGCCTAGTCGGGTGAGCCATAAACGCTTTCATCCTGGGAGCTGAGAGACCCTGAGAGCCCCAGGATGTTTGGGGAAGGTTACACAGGCCTGCACCTGTGTCTTGAGCATCTGGGGCCGAGGAGGGCAGAGCCACTGCCTGAATTCTCTAATGGCTGGAGGATAGGGACAGGAGAAAGACATCAGGATTAACATAGGAAAGAAGCAAGTTCAAGGAATATGACTGGAAATCACTCTCTTCCTTGACCTCCTGTAAGAAAGAGTACAGGGTTTGGGGATTTAGCTCAGTGGTAGAGCGCTTGCCTAGGAAGCGCAAGGCCCTGGGTTCGGTCCCCAGCTCCGGAAAAAAAAGAAAAAAAAATTAGAAAGAGCACGCACGAGGAAAAGCCCCATAGAACACAGGCTGGAGAGAAGGTTGCCCATGCTATGAAAATGGCAAGTCAGGAGACTTATAGCCTAACACTCATGAAGGTATGCGTTTTCCGAGCTCATTAGCGCGCTCAGGAGTTTCTTCGCATTCTTTTTTCTCCCCTTATACACACTCTGTATTGCTTTTACTGTGTTCTTAGTCCAGTTTTTGGTTCTGAGATATGAAAGCCACAGACTCCCAATCTCGCAGGCTAAGATCTTGTGCCTTGAACACTGCAGCATTCAGAAACAGTTATGTTCTTGTACCTTGTGGGGCAAACGATGTCTGTGAATGAATATCAGAAATAAACGATAAAGGTGACAAGAGGAGGGAAAGTCTTCATAAAAGACAAATTATTGTGCTTAAGGCAGGCAGGCAATCTAGTGAACCTTATTCCACCCCAACTCTCTAACCTTCTCCTCCCTTAGATGAGCAACTGTCAAATCCTATAAACTCGGGCGAGCAGAGAAGGTGCGGCATTGTTTGCCAGACTGGGCTGTCGAAAAACCTGCTCTCTCTATGCTAATAGTCTTCTTGTCATGCATGCGGATGCTTTGTTTCTGTGCCCCCAAAGTCTTTGCTATGCAAATCAAACCACAGGGGCACTTTAACATGTAAATCACATAATCTCCCTCATGTGGGATGAATTGACGGATTTTAAACTCCTTGACTGTTGGGAGGTAATGAACATACTTATTTAACTGGTATTATTGCACTGGGCACAGCTCCTACTCTAGGCTTTACTCTGTGGTGCAGTCCTGCCAGGGGAGAGCTAGTACAATTATTAATGTCACTGTCAAAAGAACAAGAAGAGCCCAGACCTGAAAAATCCTGACCCCTTAGGGGAGGAATTTGGGACTCGCCTCAGAAACCGCCAACTTCTGGGTCCTTCTTGAGGGATGCTGGGGCCTTCTACTTTGATTAGACGATGAATATTGAATTTTCTTGGGAAAGATTGTTTTCGGCTCGTTTTATAGTAAAAGGAGCCAAGGAGCAGTAAAGAGGCATTTCAGACCTTGCAGCTGGGAGCGGTCCAGGCTGGGGATCAGAGCCAGGGCCAGCCCTTGCAGGGTTGTAGACGACTGATCACCAGCTGCTTGCTGCTTCAGCCTGATCTTTAGTTTGGGGCTAAAGTCACTTAAGCATCCCATGCCAGTTTCCTTTCGGTAAAACAGGGATAATGCTGGGGACAGACCAGATCCTATTTGTAATGACAGCTGATCTGTCTGGGCAAGATGCACTTGTTCCAGACGTGAAGTGCGATTCCATTAAAATGTGTGATCTCCTGACAGAGCCTACCTGGTATTTTAGAGTATGTGGTACTGGATGTATTTGCTGGGAACAAATTGATGAGAACAGTATTTTGGTGTTACAGTGTGAGTTTCCAAAGCAAGGCACACTGAAAGGCAACCTCAGCTCTTCCCAGGCTTTTGCCCTCCTTGTGAGCAGTTGAATGCTTTGATGAGTGTAGCATCCAGACTCATTTCCTTGTTACCTGTGTGCATTCCCTACCTGGGCATCGCTCCAAAGCTTCCTTTCAGCTGTGTTTAGACTGCATACATTTCCCCATAGAAACAATTGCTGCAGGGCTTCTTGGATGATGGACAAAAATTGATCCAACCCAAATGTAGCTGAAATAGTGTGCATTCACAATTAAAGCCAGCAAGAGGAATTAGAATCAAGTATTAGAAATCCCCCTCTCTAAAAACCATTCACACAAACATATCAAAACTCTGCCAACTCTGAAATTACCATACCCTAAGCTTAAACAGCCTGCCTTATTCTGACACTTTCAGAAGAGGAGAAGCGGGAATCCTCCTGGGGCATCAGAGTTTGGGAGGGATGAGGCAGGGGGATGCTGACCTACGTGAAGAGGGAAAGCAAATCAAGTAAGTCATTTTAAGGCAGGCCAGCTCTACATGTTTGCTTGTTCCTCACATTAGGAGAGTAACGTCCATGTCCCTCACAGCCCAAGAATTTCTTAGATGCAGTGAGTGTTGCTGCTGCGGGCTCACAACTAATATCTTAGTTTCTGGTAAGGTCTATTTTTGCTGCCATATATCCCACTTCAACTCAGTTTTTTTCTGCCTTAAAAACTTCATTTTTATTTACTTGCATATAGTGATCCTAACTGCATTTACTAGCAAACTCGCATATAAGCAAGTCTTTGGAACTATTTCCAGGGACCTAATAGATAAGTAGAGAAGAGACAGCAGGGATGAAGAGGTGGTTCTTCTGGGGACTGATGGCTGATCAAGAGGAAAGAAGAGTACTATACTGATATCTATACTGTATGGGAATACTGTGGCGGAGGTATTTACAGCTACTCTTGTAGGACAGGTGTTCAGTAGGAATTCTATGGTAAAGTAATTCAGTGACTGAAGAGGCCCAACCTTTCTGCAGAGTTCAGGTGAGTTGACTTTTGGGGTCTACACCATGGCTCTTCCTCCAGAGTGATAGCCAACTTAAATGATCCTGTTCTTGCTTTCTCAGAAGAATCTCTTGAGTTCCATGCTAGCTATTTTTCTTTCTTCCTTCCTTCCTTTCTTTCTTTCTTTCTTTCTTTCTTTCTTTCTTTCTTTTTTTTTTTTTTTTTTTTTTTTTTTCAGAGCTGGGGACCGACCCTTGAACCCAGGGCCTTGCGCTTCCTAGGCAAGCGCTCTACCACTGAGCTAAATCCCCAACCCCTCATGCTAGCTATTTTTGATTAGGCTACCTAAACCTTATTGATCACAGGGACATCTGCCCTCCAGATGATTTCTGGATGACGGCTTACAGTCAGTTCTGTGCCCAATGTGTGGAGTAGGGATTTAGGATTTGCTTCCTGGGGTTGTTGTGTCTTATTCCTATTCTCAGTTTTATCACTCTGAGCCTATTCCAAATATATGTTCTAGAAAACAAACACCTCATCTTCTTCAATGCTGTGACGAGGGCCTGTTGAGCATACCACTAAAATGTTTGCAACCTTAGTGTTATGGGAAGAGAGGAGGAACAGGGCCCTATCCTGAGGTTAAAGTATAACTATTATCTCTTGCGTTTGGTTGGCTGGAGGGGTATACCCATGATGATGGCTGTCAAGGTCTATCAGTTATTTTTTCCCTAGCTTTTTTTTTTCTTGAAGAGCAAATGTGGTGCAATCCTATTACAGATCTCAGAAAAAAACGATTTGAAGGCTGGAAACAACAACAATAAAAGAACTTGATCTGACATGCTCAGGAGACCCCCGAACAAACCATTATTTCATGCTCTGATGTTTAGCTACTGTTTTCCAGAAGGATGAAAATGTAAAGTTGCAGTGGGGGAAAGCCATCCAAGGATTATCAGATGGTAGCAGGACCTGTACTACACACAATGCTCTGGAAACTGGAGGTGAGAGTTTCAATTCAATGTTCAGTGCAGCTTTGTCCTAGATAGAGTAGGAATAACAGGTACAAGAGGAGGGTCTTAGATAACCCAAACCTTCCCGTGTCCAGTTCTTATCAAGGTTGCTAAAGAGAAGGACTTTCTTACGATTAAGGATTGCTATGATTTCTGAAGGTCAGAAAGACATCATTGTGAAAAGCCTTGTGATTTGGAATTACAGGTGCATTGTGATTGTCAGACGAGAATCACAATCTGGAAAAAAGTTCCTAACCAATCATTTATTAGGCAAACACCACTGAGTGCCAACCATGTGGTGCTGAGCAAATGTTTAAAAAGCTGTAGAAGTGGAAATTTCCTTCCAGATTGTTTGCAAACTCTTTTACATAGAACAAATAATTCCAGTTATTAATTTGAATATATTAGGAAGGAATATTGTAGCATTTGATTGCAGAATAAAGCTTCTTATGGAGGTCTATGAAAGGCTTTTTGTGACCGTGCCCTTGCTAATGTTGCTCACAGCCTGTGTCCCTCAGCTCCATCACATACTCAGTTTAGACTGTAACTGTGTCTTTCTCCTTTTGTACCAGTTCCTTTTCTTTGGGAAACCATGTCGTTTAACATTTCCCAGGCCCCACACAATATTCCCTTTGAACTGTTAATTCTTACCTATCTTTTAGGTCTAATATTACATTTCATTTTCTCATAGAACGCCTTATGTGAGCCCCTAAGTTTGGAGTAGGTGTTAGGAAAGTTCTCTGTGGACTTGGACTGCAATCATGAAATCCTATAGACTTGGTAACTTAAAAAAAAGGTATTTCTTTATTTAGAGGTTCATTTTAAAAATAATATTTTAGTTTACTCTTTAAATTTTTCATATATTTATACCATGTAGTGAGATTATATCTATCCATCACTACCTCCCCTAGTTCTAGTGAGCTGTATTTTCTCATGATTCTCAAGAGTAGATATATAGTTGTGCCACCCATATACAGACTTAATATATGTGTTTGTTCTGAATATATGTGGGCTTTTTTCTTGTTGTTTTCTAAATAATGCAATAATCAGTTATTTATATAGCATTTAGATTGTATTAGATATTGTGAGTCATCTAGATATGATCTCAAGTATAAGGCATGTTGTACATGTAGCTCATGTACAACTACTATGGTATTTGAAATAAGAGAATTGATCACATACAAGTCTGGCATAAGCAAAGGGCTCTAGAAACGATCTTGCATGGATACCAAAGGTTTACAGCAGATGATGTTCCATCTATGTCAGAGTCTGGTGAGGGCTCTGCTGTCTCGTAGTTGCAAGACTTATTACTATTTCCTTTTATGATAGGGGGAGAATGATGTCTATGGTATCTCTTTTTTATGTGGACAACCCCACCTTTATAACTTCAACTAGCCTCAATTACTTACACACAGGCTCTATGTCCAAACACCATCACAATATGTGTCAGGAACTGAACATAGGAGTCTGGTGGGAGACACAAAAAAATTTAGTCCATATTTTTCATTCAAGGAACCACTTATATTGTAGGTTATATAACTATACTTTAAAGTTGCTAGTTCCATAGACTACAGTATGAATATTGTACCTTTGGGAATAATACCCTCATCTATAACATGTGCTACCCAGGTTTTCATTACTTTGACACAAGTGAGGATCATCTAGGAAGAGAAAACCACCGTTGAGAAAATGCCTCCATCAGATTTAATCAGTCAATGGTGGATATGTGAGGGATCAGTCCATCATGGGCAGTGCCACTGTGGGCTGGTGGTCCTAGATTAAAAAAGGAAGCAGGTTGAATAGGCCATGGGGAGCAAGCCAGTAAGCAACACTATTCCATGATCTTTGCTTCAGTTCCTGACCTGACTTTCTTTTATGATGGAATGTAAGCTGTAAGATGAAATATATTCACTGTTTAAGATGTTTTTAGCCACGATGTTTTATTATAGCAATATAAAAAGCGAACTAAGACATAATGCATTGTTTGCTCATTTCTAACCCTCACTAGAGCATAAGCTTCATGTAGGCAAGATGCACAGCTTTCTAACTTATGGTTGTCATCATATCTTACATTGCAATTTAGAAACACAGACATAGTGAAGATTTACTGAGTGATACATCTACCCAGCTGTAGGTTAAATGTGTTTGGGGCACTTGCTTATTCATTTGAGAGAAGATCCTTTGAGTAGGGCTTCTGGTGGTGAAGTCCATTAGCTGTGTCTTCCTGACCTATTGATTGGATGGCTATCTTTATTGGGACACATTTTTTTTTATAAAGACACTTTGATACTGTTTTCTTCCCAATTATACCTCTCTGTTCCAGCCTTCCTTTGCTTTTTGGACCTTGCAAATTCTAACTATCTTGACTTTTGATCTTGTCCTCCTGAGATATTTCTGTGTCACCATAGATAGAACAGGTTACTTGAGACCTTCCCATGATCCCTTGGTAATGTAGAAGCATTGTTTTATTTGGAAAATGGAAGATTCATGCACTACCTGTAGGAAATGCCTTTATGTCTTTTAAAAGTTTCTAGACCTGCCTTTTCCATAACAAGAGGAGCTGAATGATGTGGATTGGGGAAATGGAGGTTGTAAGGTGGTTTTGTTTACTGAAAGAAATAACTCAAGATATCCAAGGAGCTGTAGGATAATTAATATGTACAAAGTACCACACTTGGTGTAGTGAAACAGCAAACAGAGAGTAAAGCAAAACTTCCGGAGATAATAATTAGCTAGAAGAAGCAGACTCCTGAAAAGCCGACTTCAGTGCAGGCAGATGTGGAAAGAATGTGTATGTTTCCACACAGTACAAATTTTAGGAGTTTGTGAAAGGAAGATTTGGGGTAGGGGCAGCATACATGGGGTTGAAACATGATTTAAAAGAATGGCTTTGCATGGAGTGGCTTCTAAATGTCTTTAAGATCTATTTGTCTGTCTGTTTGTCTGTCTGTCTGTCTTCTCCTCCTCCTCCTCCTTCTCCTCCTTCTCTTCCTTCTCCTCCTTCCCTTCTCTTTCTCCTCCTCTTCCTCTTTCTGTATTCTCCTCTTCCTCTTCTTCTTCTTCCTCTACTTTTTTGGTGTTGCTATCATGTTCGAAATTCATCTCAAGCAAGATGCATTATATTAGAAAAAGAAGAACCAAGGGTGGTAATGGGGTGTGGGAAAAATGCTTTCATATGAATGAACATAAAGCATGGAGAGTCAAGTGGTTAGGATATCCAGATGAGACTGACTTAGAGTGTACAATATAGTAGACATTTTTATACTGTCTTCATTTGTATAAGATACCACTTCCAACCAATGCAATCATTTCTAATGATATTCTGCTGTACACATAGACCAGTGCCTAATCCCATTGTCATTAGAGAGGCTTCCTCCAACAGCTGATGGGAGCAGATGCAGAGAGTCACAGTCAAACATTAGGATGAAAAAGAATCCAAATTGGAGAGTTTCAATGGGTTCCTCTCCTTGGAGCTTGGGAATGTCCACAAAAGAGAGGGAGCCAGAGGGTCAAAAACACCAGGAGAACACATCTCACAGAAACAACTAAGAGGGCCCACAGGGGTTCACTGAGTGTATAGATCTGCACTAGGTCCTCTGCAAATATGTTATGGTTGTGTAGGTTGCTGTTTTTGTAGGATTCCTAACAGTGGGAGTGGGGGTGTTTCTGATTTTTTCACCTGCTCTTGGGACCCCTTCCCTCCTACTGATATGAGTGTATCTAGTCTTAGTGTAACTTGTTATATAATGTTTGTTTGATATCCCTAGGACGATTGTTCTTTTATGAAGGGAAACAGAGGAGGAATGAATCTAGGGGAGATGAGTGGAGTAGCAGAAACTGGGAGGAGTGGAAGGAGGGGAAACTGCAGTTAGGATGTTTTATGATATAATAATGATAGGAAGAAGTAAAAGGAGAAGGAGGAGGGGGAGAAGAAGAAGAAGGAGAAGGAGAAGGAGAAGGAGAAGGAGGAGGAGGAGGAGGAGGAGGAGGAGGAGGAGGAGGAAGAAGAAGAAGAAGAAGAAGAAGAAGAAGAAGAAGAAGAAGAAGAAGAAGAAGAAGAAGAAGAAGAAGAAGAAGAAGAAGAAGAAAAGGTGCATTTTAGTCAGGCCTAATAGCACAGGCCTGTAATCCCAGCTACCTGGGAGGCTGAGGCAGGAGGATCTCAAGTTTAAAATCATCTAACTGAAACTATATTCACCCTTTCTCTTTAAACCATTGGGTTTGGTCATTTGGCCACTGTAAATTTTGCTTTTTAAAACCACAAAATAATATTGTCTTATTTAAAATTTCAGAGAATATATATATATATATATATATATATATATATATATATATATATATATATATATATATATGTGTGTGTGTGTGTATATATATATATATATATATATATGAATGGGAATTAGGCACATACATAATGGAGATTTTAAAGCAAAAGAAATGAGGAGTTATAAAAACACAAACTGTTTTACTTGGCTGGGCTTTACCCATAAAAAATATAACTGAGGTCTTTTTCATGTTAAGACATGAATCTCACTTTTGTTCCTTACCTAGACTTGGGCGATAGACTCTTCTACTGTCTTCTCGCTCCATTCTTCATGTCCTGTCCTCCATCATGACCAGTAATGTTTTTATAAATGTGTCAGATGCTCACACCACTTTTTTGCTTGGAGTCTGTCACTGGCACCTTCCTCAGCTAAAAGTGTCTGAGTTGAAAGTACCAGGAAATAAAATAAACTAGCTTAAATAACAAACAGAGTTAAACTTACAATAGTTTGTCATTGCTGTGTTCAGATGGAGTGGCTTCAATAACAGAAACCCATGCTCATATGGTTCTGGAGGCTGGAGTTTCAAAGCCACCACTGCCTTTGTCCATGAGCCTGATTTCTTCTACCCCAGGAGGGCTGGCATTTGCTACCTTCCTATTCTATTCTCCTGGTCACTGGTATAATGGGATTGGGATCTGCACTAAGGGACACATTTTTAATTCCATCATGTTTTTAAGATTCTAATTTCAATTATACACATTTTCTGAAGGTCTTGGCCTTAAAGTTTTCACTGAATGTGTAGAGGGAATCAGTTCATACTTTTTTCTTATTGAGATCCCAGAGTAGGTGGGCATCAGGCAAAGCCTGACTTAGGTTTCCAACACAGTCACCAGGAGCCTGATGTCTTTTGTCCCCGTGCTTGCATGCTAAGGCATTAGCTTTACTTACATTCCATCTTTCTGTTCCCAGGGAGGTCTGACTGGGCAGTCCAGCTAGGGGAAAGAGATCCAATGGTAGGCAACAGCCCCCGTTCCAATTTTGTGAGGACTCACATGAAGACCACGAGGCACACCTGTAACAAATTTGAAGCCCGTGCAATGCTCTTTGGCTGGTGAATCCGTCTGTTAGCCCCTAATGGCCCAGGTTAGTTGACTCTGTAGGTCTTCTTGTGGTGTCCTTGACTCTTCTGGCTTGTTCTATTCTATCCCCAGCTCTTCTACAAGATTCTCTGAATACCACCTAATGTTTGGCTTTGGGCCTCTGCATCTGTTTCCATTAGATGGTGGATGAAGCCTCTCAGGAGACAGTTGTGCTAGGCTCCTGTCTGCAAGCATAGCAGATTATCATTACTAGGGTCACCGGTTGTCTCTCTCACAGGGGATAACTCTCAAGTTGGGGCAGTCAAGTTGGCCATCCCTCAATCTGCAATCCACCTTTACCCCCGTAGGTAGGAAAAATTTTGGCTGGGTTGATGTCTACCTCCCTCCACTGGAAGTCCTGCCTGGCTACCAGAAGTGGCCTTCAGTCTCCATATCTCTTGCTGCTATGGGAAAGATGCACTTACGTCCTGCTGTAACTTGATGTCCCAGGTCAGGGTGATGCCCACCAAGTCTTCTCCTGTTCTAAGGAGAAAGAGATGGGAATTGGGGAAGGAATTTGTGAGAGTGGGACTGGGAGGAGAGGAGGGAAGGGCCTGCAACCAGGATGTAACATGAATAAATAAATAAACTAGTGGAAAAATTAAACAGAGGTAGAAAATGAGAGAATGAGAGTCTGCTAGATTAGAATGTTTGATGAAAAGGAAAACCCCAGGGTCATGCATTTTACCGAAGGGTAAGCTTATGGTTCTTGAAATTCATAAATAAAGTATTTATGCAAAAAAATCCATCTTTTCTGTCAGTCACTATGCTTCGTGTATAGATATGCTATTATTCTTCATAACGTTTCTGGGTTTCGTTCACTGTGAACGCCTAGATACATGCACATCGCCACGCAGAATCTGGAGGCTGATGGGATGGTGAAGATGGGCTAAGGCAGAGCAGTGCCTTCCACTGAAGGACTCTAGAGTACTTAGAATAAAAGTGCAAATTATTATGTGTGAGTTACAAGGCTGTTTCCTATGTGGTTTCACTTAAACTTTTCAATTCCCTTTTCCTTTCACGTACCTACTGCATCCACCACCACGGTGGTGGTCTTGTAATTCTAAACTCACTCTGTGGTCTCTCGTGTCCCCTTTCTCCTTTTTTGCAATGACCTCTGTCAGAGAGCACCTCTGTGAGGCCTTTATCACAAGCACTGCTGCTCTGTCTGATATTTAAAGTTGTGCTTTACCTAACTTCAGGGCATTACCACTTACAAACTCTGTGACACGAGTCTTGCCCTATGGACTGTGAGGCATAAACTTTCATTCACTACCATGCGTGGTGGCCCTGGCCTGCTTTGCCCAATCCCGTGTTCCATTTAAATGACTTACTTAAAAGGCTGCCATTCTTCCAGTCTGCGGGATTGCTAGAGGTCATCACTGTACCGTAATTGTTCTTAAACCACTTCTGCCTCTAGATGTACATTTTCCCCTATGCTATCCACTCAGCACACTAACGTATACGTCGAATGAATGACTTAAAAGATGTCGTTCTTTTTGCAGCCAAGGAAACTGAGACTCAGGAAAGTTTCATCATTTGGGAAGGGGCACATGGCCAATCAGAGGAGTAAGAGCACTGAAGAGATTCCTCCACCCTCCTTTCCTCGGTGGTTCTGAGCTGTAATAAATGATCGGAGTTGGGTTTCTGCATCCACAATGAGAGCACTCATGTCTCGCTCATTTACTTTGCCTAGAGAGAGGTTAGCCACTCACTTTCCTGCGGCTGATGGAGTGAGATTACACGTGTGATTGTACTGTAAAGCAGACACTCATATTCCACACAAACGTGAAGTATTATTTTCTAACTACAGCTCGGTATTAATAGCTTTCAATTGTATAATTAGCCTGGGATGTGTGCTTTCAAGAGATGTACATTTTAAACTTCCGTTGCTGCAAAGTAAAATGGGCCCTTGAAACACATTTGCAGATAAGTGCTGTGACGACACAGGAATCAGAGCAGCCTAGTGTATGACCCACGTAAGGCCAAGACAAGCAGCCTGGCAAGACATTTCCCCTTGTGCTGTTCGTTCTCATTAGCTGAATTCAAATTCCAGTGGTGATAATACACACATTTTCAACCGCACATAGATTCTGCCTCTATAAAAGGAAAAAAAAATCTATAAATGTAATCACCTCTCCCTTGTCAGCTAATGTAGCACAGTGGTATCTTTAAAACAGTTTTCTTTAGTTGCTTTTGTGCGATTTATTCCTCCTGGCATGGATCAGGATATGAGCAGCACTGTGTTTCAATAGAGGGTTTTTTTTCCTATAGCTTTTAACCAGTTACAAAGGGTCTCTGCCTCTACCTGCACACAATATTGCCATAGAAATGAAACAGGCTTTTAAGGCTTTAAAGAAAGGAAAATAGAAGATTGGGGGCAAATTGCTATTTCATCATTTTGTGAGGCAAATATTATATATCAGGGAAAAAGACTTTTTTTTTCTTAAGAGGCTGTAATTTAGGAGTGTCTAAAGGTGTTTTGTTAGGTTGATTGTGTATCGGGAGTTTAAAAGAAGAGCCTATAGATTTTTAAGTGCTTGCCCCCATAAGGTGTCCTAATCTATTGTAAATTATACTTCCCACTCGCAGAGCTTGGAGAAGAGATTCCTCTTCCACTTAAAGTCTGAATTCATATAGAACTGACCACCCAAGTATCTGCCCCTTGGTCTGATGTTTTATTACCTTAATTGAGAAAGGCGGGTTGGACATATTGGCCTGTCTTTGTCATGATTCATGGGAGGCTGTGCTGCCTGCCTGCTTTCCAGAGGCTGGAGAGATTCATATTTCCTTTGACTTTGTGCCAAGGCACCTTGCTAAAGAAGAAGGCGCTGCTGTAAGGCTGGGATTTAGCCTCCCTGTGCAGGGAAGCTTGCTCGCTTCCTATTTTAAAGTTGTAGGCAGTTTACTGGTTTGGGAAAGCCCGATGGGAAATGAATAAGTAAAGCACCCACCAACACGTTTCAGAAGGCTGGAAATAGATTGCAGAGCACACTTTCTTCCTTATTTACCAACCATATATATGTATTTTAGGGTTCCTTTTTTATAGACTTCTAAATTGGAGGAATCAGATAGTAATGGCGATCAGTCTTTGACTCCCCACCCATGGCCCCCTGCCTCCCCTGTGGATTTGTTTCAAGGAGTTTCTTCAACTTTTACTTTCAGAACACTCCAAAGGTGCACACCACTTCAGAGAAAAACACAATGGGCCTTTGTGGCTGCATCTTCTCTCTTTCTATTCTAACTCTGCAGGTAATTTCAGACACAGTCATTGATAACTGCTTCCAGAATGCTTTACCATAGTTCTTCTATGCACATACAAGACCCTCCTAGGATCCTATCCAAGCATCCTGACACTGCTACATAGCATAGAGGAACATATGGTCTATTTTCACAATTCCCCCAATTAGTCCCAGAGGGGTTCTGTTCTTATTCTGCTGAATTCAAAATCCAGGTAGGAGCACACCTAGCACTGGAGTCACTTTGTTTCTTCAGTCTCCCTTCAGCTACGATGGGTTCAGTGAGTTTCGCTATTACACATTAATGAACCAAAATTCCAGATGTGTGTCCTAAAGAAAGTCCTACCATCTGAGTTTATCTGAGATGATTCTTGGAGATGTCCAGGCAGAAATGGTTCCAAGCCTAGAAGGTCAGTGTGTGTGTGTGTGTGTGTGTGTGTGTGTGTGTGTATTCTTTTCAGGTGCCTTGTAGAATCATTTGTTTCCGTTGGGTTTCAACTTTCACTCTGTGCTTCAGGTAAGTCTTTTTGGATATAAATTTAAATATGTAAAACATTATAGTTCAGAAGGCAAAGCTACAAGTGGCTAACTTAAAAGTTTTACTCTTGCTTTCTCTGTCCCTGCTCTCTGCCCTTGTTTCTCTCAGCCCCTTCTGTCTGTCTGTCGGTCTGTATGTCTGCCTCTATCTGTCCTTCATGACACCTTTCTCTTTCTTCTTCCCCAATAAACCTCTTACGCCAGAATACAAGTTTTACTCTGTTTTTTATTTCTTTCAGTTTCCATTTGTCCCTTATATATTAAATTTTCATTTAAAAATATGTAAAATATGCAATAAGTAGAAAATATAGTGTCTCTTTGCTCCACTTTTCAAAAATAAACAGGCATAATACTTAATAATTCCACATAATGCATAGGAATATACGCCTATATGTCTCTATATGTGTATAGATGTTACATGCACACCTCTTTTCTGTCTGTGAGAAGGAGGTTGTGATTACTCACTTTAGTTGTCAGTCTGATGGTGGCAACAGTAAAAACCATGCATCTGCGTGCTTGTGAAGGTATCCCAAGAGATTAACTGAAGGGGATGAGCCACCCTAAGTGTGAGGGCATAGTTTTGTGGTCTGGTGTCTGAGGCTGAATAAAGGAAATGAGCCTCAGCACTCACCTCTCTCTGCTTCCTGACTATGACCGTAGATGATGGTCAGGGAGTCTTAGGCTAAGTTCCAGAAAGCATCTGAAAGCAGACAATGTATATGTCTGGACATATGTAGACTCCATACAAGGAGGAACTAAGAGACCCTTGTTTAAATCTGTGAAGGTGATATGTAGGTTGCAATGGAAATCCAGGACACTGGAGATGCCAAGACTATGGGACATCAGCTGAGAAAAACTACAGCCACAGAGTAAATTTCATCAAAGGGAATGGCTCTGTGTAATATAAGCAGAATAATTGAAGAGAAGGGACTGGCTAAGTCCTTTGAAACAGAGAAGATGCCACTCCAAAACCTTAGGACCAGGAAGTAGCAGGCTTAATGCTTTGTCTAATGGATTTTAGTCTTGTTTAACAAAGCAAGGAACTTTCTTTCCCCTATGTCCCCATTCTTTTTCCTTTTGGAAGGAGATACTTATTGTTTGCTTAAACAAATTTTATGTAACCTATTTTAGATTTTATAGGACTTTAAAGCTGAGAGTTTGCTTCTTAGAAGAAGCTCTGAACTTATGTTCTTGAATAATGTTGGAAACATTAAGACTTTCACAGATACTTTTAGAGACAGAGGAAAGGCATTTTACATTATGAGATGAACATGAAGCTTTGGAGATCAGTGGTGGAATTCTAAGTGAAGATACTCTTGTTTCTCTTCATATCATATAAATCTTTTGCCTTTTCAAAAAATTGATATGTCTGGTTATCAACTTGTCACGAACTCTACTAGTGATGGTTACCTTTGATTGACAACTTGATATGATTTCAAAAATAAATTAAGAGATGTCCCATTTGGTATATTAACAAGGGTATTTTCAGAGAGGCTAATTATGGAAGATCCACCATGAAGGTAGTTGCTACCATTTCACGAGCTATGGCCTTAGATTGCATTAAAAAATAAGCATAGGGCTGAAGAAATCATTTAGTGCTTAAAGAACATATCCTCTTCTTGGGAGGACCTAAGTTCAGTTCCTGGAACCCACATTAGGTAGCTCATGTCTTTGTGTATCTATCCTCAGTAGATCTGGTGCCCTTTTTGACCTCCAGGGGTACTTGCACTCATATGCACTTACACACACACACACACACACACACACACACACACACACACACACACACACTTAAAAATTAAATAAAAATTAAGAAAGCAAGTGAGAAGCCAGTATTTATCACTCTACGTCTTGAATTTAGGAATGTAACTGGTTGCTTTCCTTTCTTGCTGCCATAGCTAATGCTTAACACCAAGAAGAGTGGAAGTTCTTGTAGTCATATCATTTCTTAAAAAAATCTATGTTCATTTTATTTTATGAAATGTATTATAAAAAACTTTCAAATAAGTAAAAACATAACACACCAACATACAGTCAAAAATTGGCATTCAATGTGGAAGCTGTGAAGCTTCATGAGAAATGTCAAACTTTCAGCATCAAATATATTTTATTCATATACTCATCAGCCAACACAAATAAAATAACTAGGAAACAGTGACTTGGTACCCGTTTTTTTTAAGGAAGTCAGTATTCAATGGAGTATTTTGACCTATTTGATGTATCTATACTGGTCAGAATGTTTAAAAGGTGAGAAGTTTTAGGGAGCTCCCTATATAGGAACATGATAAATAAGACAGAGAGATGAATCTAGTTTTGCAGCAAACAAGTAGTAGGAGGGTCGAAAGAGGGGATCAGCCAAGCTGAACAGTTCAGGAACTGTGGTAATAACAGCCCCCAGGAGAACTGGGGACAAAGCTCTGAAGGCCATTTAGGTGTCAAGAGTTGAGAAGACGACCCAGGAAGAAATGGTTATCTAGGGAGTCATACTGCAAGGCTGACACCAACCAATGAAGCATTTATGATACAATAAGTGGCATAATTCAGGACAGTAAAGTAACAGAAAGCTGGGATGTTTAGAGTGAACCCATATGAGGAGGGGGAACAGGTGACATTTGAGGTAAGGCATGCATAATGAGAAGCAAGTGCCATTCAAAGACTTGAGGGAAAAACATGTTTCAGGTGAACAGGATATAAAATGTCAACTCTTGGGGGAACATTGAGCTGGTAAAAATAACTAACCATCAGGCTAGATAACTAAATATATTAAGTAAGGAAGTAATAAGAAATAAGATCAAAGGCTAAGACAGCACAAGAAGGACTTGACCAGAGGATAAGAGAGTTGGGAGTATATGTTCCGAGCATCTGAGTTATCGGGTGATGTGAGTTCTCATAGGCGCTTGCAATAAATATTTCTTCCACAGCAAATGTATTTAAACTCTGTTTTATGAGGTATGATTATTTCCAAGGAGTTATAAATGGAAACACTTATTTTTAAAAGATATTTGAAGCAATAATCATGCTACAGACTGACAGTTTTTGTGTTCTACCTCTTCAGATCTGTATGTTGGAATGTGGGGAAGAGACTTGTGGTGAGAAATTTGTCATGGCAGTAGAGGCCCCTGAAGACTGTGGTCTTGTAAGAAGTGATCAGCAGATCTTGCTTCTCTTTCTTTCCCACCATATGAGTCTACAGAAAGAAGGCGGCAGCCCTCAAACCAGGGACGGATCCCTACCAGACCCTGACTATGTCAACGGCACCTTGATCTGCAACTTCCCACCTTACACAAATGTACGAAATTAATTTGATTGTGTACCTCTTCCAGGGCAGGGTACTTGCATTTTGATTTCTATAGTTTGAATAGATAATGCCCTTTACTGGATCTTTTTGAACACCAGAAACCTAGTTGACCTGCTATTTTGAGAGTTTCAGGACACTTTAGGAAGTTGGTCTCAAGAAGCAGAATCTTCAGAGTATATTATCCTGAGTTGTTTGTGTTTCTCTCTCTTTGTTTCTTGGTAGCCATAAGGTGGACTTATGTTCCCACTGCAACAATGCTCTCTCTCACTACTAGTCCGTAATCGGCAGAATCAAGGGACCACAGACTGAGATTGTACCATCAACAAAATGTAACAAATATAGCTATAGGTGGCTGAACAACTAAGAGAAATATTTTTTTCAAAGCAATGAATATACTGAGGATGATTATATTACAAACAGTGTGTATTAAAGAATACTTATAGAAAAAGAATGTATTGCTATGTCAATTTACCACCTCCTGATAATTCAACAAGAGAAATAAGAGCTTGATAGATGGCTTGGTGGTTAAGGATGCACATTCCTCTTGCAGACTACCCAAGTTCAATTCCTAGTACCTGTGTTAGTCAGCTCACAACTACTTGTTAATCCAGTTCCAGGAGGATCGGATGCATCTGGACTCCGTAGGCACCAGACCTCATGTGCACATACTCCACCCATACTCAGTTCAAAAAGGGAAGTATATCCTTCATATTTAGGTATAAACACGTCATTTCTGTGGTATATGTATAGAAAACATGCCACATTGAGACCACTGAGCACTTAAAAATACATTGTAATATGTCATGTACAAGTCAGAATATATACGAATGAGAGAGATTCATCTTATTGGTTTTATTTATTTGTGTGTATGTATGTGCATGTGCATGTATGTGTCTACTTATTTGCCCCCATGTGTACTGTAGAAGGATTGGCCTCCCTGGATCTGGGGTTATAGGTAGTGGGCAGGTAACACATACGGGTACTGGAAGAATTTGGAGAAGCAACAAGTACTTTTAACTGAGCATCTCCACAGTTCCAATTATCAATGGATTTAAATAATCAGTAACACGTCTTATTCTGTTCATTATTCTCTCTCTGTCTCCTTTCTATAAAATCTGGCAGCAAACCTTTTGATTACACCTCTCATTTTACACTTTTTTAAAAAAATGATTGTGAAATCAGAGAAGTTTAACATTAAGTAAGAAATCACGCTTTTAAGGACATAAATCTTTAAGAAGGAAGGAAAGTGAAAAAATTGCAACATGTCATATTCTAATCACGAAAGAGCTAAAATAGAGTAAATGGCAAGAGTGTTCCTTGGAAGAAATATTGCAATGAAGTGAATGACAGTAAATATATTTAAAAAGTCATGATAGACACATCAAAAAATAAGGATAATTTGGTCTTAAATCATCTTGAAGAAAAACCTCCAAACATAATATTTAAAATTAAAGCAATATTATAATTAGGTAAGTAAAATTTCAGCAGTATAAGCATATAAAATATGCCATGCATATGTTTGCTTTATTTTTTCAAACTGCTTGCTAAAGGCACACCATCGACCTAGTTATTTTTTTTTCAATTTAAACTTTTAAAAAATTTGAGAGTTTCATACTTGAATACTGATTTCCATTCTTTCCACCTTCACTTTTCATACTTCCAACTCCTTTTGGGCCCTTCCCGACTCCCTGTCAAATGATCGACCTTTTCTTCTTCAGAGTTTATGGCCACAAACAGACACACACACACACACACACACACACACACACACACACACACACCCACACACACACAAAAAACCTGCTGAGTCCACTTAACATTGCTCACATCTTTATGTGTGTATATATAACCATTTGGAATTGGAAAACCAATCAAGATCTTTGTCCCTGAAGACTTAGTCTCCCCGTTTTAGCAGAAATTAATTTCCTGTGGCTCTCTATATAGGGATGGGGCCTTGTGAAAATTTCCCCATCCATATTGGCATGGAAACTTGTATGGTCATTATGCTGGTCTTGTTTGGATAACCATATTGTTGAGATTTTACTGATACAGATTCCCTGTTATATGGAGAAGACACTACCTCATATCAGACACCCTGGTCCTTTAGTTCCTGTAATATATATCCTCCTCTTTTGCAGTGTTCCTGAGACTTAGTTTTATGGTTTTGTTATAAATGTATTAATTGGGGTTGCATATGCTCACAGACTGCATTTTAACCACAGTGGTGCTCTGTAATAGCCTCTATTTGTGGCAAAAAGAAGCTTCTTTGATGAGGGTAAGAGCTACACATGTCTGTGGGAATAGAGATGAGTATTAGGCTCAATTAGAAATTAAACTGGTTTAGGAAATAATAAGGTCTCCTATATGAACCATCACATCACCAACTATGGCTTTGGGTAGGATTACAGTATCAGTTATAATTTTCCTCCTATTGAATGGGCATTAAGCCCAATTAGGAAGCTGTTTGTTATCTTTACATATTGACGACACTATTATACCCTTAGAGATATCTCGCTGTGTTCATTGGCATTGTGGTTTTAGGACCCAGACTTTTTTTTTAAGTGTAAAGGTGTCCAACATCATATAAACCCAAAGTTCAGAAATTTGGCTGGACTTTCTCTTTCCTTAATTGGACATTTAGGACACTAAAGTAGTGTGACACATCTCTTCAAATTTTATAAATTAGGTTCAGATGATTTTGCTTCACGACAAATGGAGTATCAGAAGAGTGAGGAGGCAGCTCAGAAAAGACTGTGGTTGTTTGGCTGTAGATGGCAATTATTTATTGGGAAGTACTAACTTATTTAATAAGCAATTGAAAGGAGATCCACTGGGGAAATTTATCTAATGACTAATTGTGGCTGTCAAAAAGGTGATATATATTTGGCCAGTGGCAATACTTACTGGGACAAGGAAGGACACAAGTGCCTTCTGTGTAGGAAATAATACAATTCACTGTCCATAAATGGCCTCCACTTGTGGGAACCCAGCAACCCTCAGGGTGGACAGATGATTTCCAGACTCTTCTATCTTCCCAAGGGAGAAGGCATGTAAGGAGAAGCAGCTCATGTCTGTCCAGGAAACTTACTTTATTTCAGAAGAAATTCCCTTCTGCCTTTTGCAAGCCTTAAGGAGACCCTAGATCCTTGTTCGCTGTTCCCCAGTGTATAAGTATATTTATATATTTTCTGTGAGACTGGCTGAATCACAGATCAAGTTCCTAGAAATCTCATCCCCTTAGTACATCTATTCCCATTGATGATTACTAATCTCCCTAAAAAGAATGTCTGTGTTTTCTACAACATAACTGATAGAATGAACATATACATGTATATCTATATACATATATGTAATAATCATACATATACATACATATGAATATATTTACACACACACACACATACACGCGTGCACGCACACGCTGTATGTTTATTGCTTGGATTTAGAACCCAGGCATTGTTTAAGGTGTTCAAAATCGTATAGGTCAGATATTTGGCTGAATTTTTTCTTTTCTTAGTTGATATGTATATCAACTAAGAACAAATAGATGGTATTTGTATGTATGTTTGATATATATATATATATATGTATATATACATACACACATATGGGGTGTATATATACATACCTCATATATATGCATGTATATATGATATATATATACATATATATGTATACATATGGGATATTTTTATATTGGCTTACAGAATATGCTTCTGATAGTCAATGGTTATCAAACACTGGAGAGCCTGATAATCAGGTAATTCTCAGTCTACAGAGCTGGATGTCTCAGTAATACCAATCTGGTGCTGAAGACCTAGAGCAGTGGCTCCCAACTTATGGGTCATCAGACATCGACCATGGTATGTCAAAGTATCCTTTCACAGGAGTCACCTAAGACCCTCAGAAAATGCAGATATTTACATTATAATTCACAACACTAGCAAGATTGCAGTCATAAAGTAGCAATGGAATAGTATTTTGGTTGGGGGATCAGTACAACATGAGAAACTGTATTAAAAGGGCCACAGCCTTATGAAGTTTGAGAATTACTGGCCTAGATTCTTCCTGGAGAACTTCTGGTCTTTAGTCCATATTGAAAGCCCAGCAGCGTTGTTTCTAATATCATTGAAGACATGCTCCAGCAATAGGATGTATAACTGAGCAACCATCAATTAGATCGGCAAAACAAACTTTTTTTCTGTCTTTTTATCTGGACTGACACCAGAATTTGCAGGACTCTATTCAGGGTGGGTTATTCTGTTTGAAATAATCCAACCAAGAAAACTGCACATGGAAGAGTCCAGTGTCTTGGTTTCTAGTTAAGTCTAGATACAGTTAATTTTCCAACTAAGATTAACAATTACACTCAAAACCTCCAAACAATCAAAAACCAGCATCAACAGCAAAACAAACCCAGACCTGAAGCGTTTTGAGTTCTGCTATAATCAGACATGAACAATGTGGATGTCAAAGACCGTAGGCTGGTTACTTTCTAGAGACTTTTATGATTAATTCAGGACCCTTGACTTAATCTGTAGGAAACAGGAAAGCCTTTTCTTCTTTTTGGGAGGAGACAGGGATTTACTGGGGATTGAAATCAGGCCCTTGCAGTGCTAGGCAAGGGCCTTGCTACTAACCACACTCTGGCCTCTGAGGAGCTTATCGGGCAGACTGAAGATGGCAGAAGTGAAGCAGAGACAGTAGAATGACATAAATGTAAAAGTGTCTGCTGCTCCCCACCTCTTTGGGCTGTTATAATTGACTGTGTGACAAGCTTGAGTTGGAATCTTTTATATCTGTTTTAGTTGGGAGGTAAGACATGAAGGGAAGGGGTTGTATAAGCCAGGTATGACAAACCTGCCTGTTCTAAGAGACCAGTAGACATAAAGGGAAAAGATCAGATGTGGTGACAAGAGTTTCTTTGACAGAGAGCTGGGGTTAGCTTGAACAATCACCAAGATCAAAGCCATTTAAGAGATGCCTGTATGTGATGAGCTGGAGAAGAGCTGGCTAAACTTAGACACGATTAACCCGAGGTGTGTGTGGGGCATCCTGGAGTAGTCTTAAGGGGAGAGTCTAAGAAGGATGTGCACCTCCTCTGCACTAGTCAGAGCTCAGCATGTGGTAAAATACACATCTATTATCTTAATAGAAAGAAACTAAAATCAAGAATGCAGAATGAAGAATCAAAGGAATGGAAAAGCAAAGGTGGAACATTCAGTACAAGCCTAGGGCTCAAGGCACAGGGAAGAGGACGTACTTAGGATCCTTAAAAGTGGCTTTGAAGGGAGGTAAAATGAAGCTGTTCTCCAATATTGGAACAAAGATAATTAGAAATCAACGATGTTCTGAAATCAACAGCTGTTTCCAGGGAAAGGAAGACAATATGACACCTTAGCCACAGAAGCTTCTTTTAGCAGGGGGCAGTGGTAGCTATAGAGATTCATAACTGATTAAAGTGTTGAGAGTCCCTACTGCTGAGGGATCAGCATGAAGGGGAACACTGACGTCAACCCATTTATGGCTCAGGAAGCATCATAGAAGAGGGGGAAGAAGGAATATAAAAGCTGGAGAAACACAAGTGTTGTGGACCATTGGCTTTAGGGATGACACAGTCTTCACACTCTGGAACCCCTCGAGCTGTGATTGGTTCTGTTAGATATACACAAGATTGGACTGATAACAAATTCCATCGCTCTCTGAGCAATTGCTGGCAGTTAATGGTTGCTAGGTTTCTTCAGGGGTGTAGTCTGGTAAGTTACCCATCATCTATCCTCTTGTAAGCAACTCTAACTCAAATCTATTGAATCACAAAAAAAAACAAAAACCAAAAAAAAAAAGTAAGAAGTTAAATAAAGAGGGCAGGGATCATAAGCAGGAGTGTGCGAAAAAGGGTCATGTTGTACAGATAAAAAAGTTATAGACCACCATACATAGGAGGTCAAATCAGAGTTCTTTATTTAATCCAATGATCCAGAGCAGGGTCATAGAGCAAAGAACACTCAGTAATGATACTCAGGGGTAGAACGTTTATAAAGGCAAAAACCATAGTGACATCACTGTCACTCATAGGTCAGGAGAAGTTTGCAGCATGTGTTTTGACAGAATACATCAGTCACTTTGCCTTTTCATCTCAGTCACACTCAGGGTCATAGAAAGTCTCCCATATGTTGCTAGGGTGGGTATGACCATAGAGGGGGGTTTGGGGCTGAAAAGCACCGAAGCAGAGAGAAGTATGGAGTCAGTGTCGTATTAGAACCAAATGGAGTTACCTTGGTCACTTCATTTAAGACCGTTGTAGTGTTTACATTTCATGTGTAAATAAACTGAGAATTTGTGAGGGTCTTTTCTGAGTCAGTCCAGCGGTCAAGAGTTGCTGTTGGGTTGTAAGTGGCATCCAGGCAACTCTGCAGACAGCACATTCTGGTTTGCTCTGTGGGATGAGGCAGGGCCATCAGAGTTTCCTGAGAAAGCAATAGGGAGAAGAGCTCAGAGGAAGACCCACTCAACCACTGCCTTCAGACAAAGACTCATGCAGTGAGGTGTTAATCCATGAGAGAACAAAGATGAATGGGAGGAGTAAGACATCTCTAGAGTTCAGGTTATCCCTTCCTTCTCTGGAATTTCCTCTCAGCTTCTAGGGTTACCAACCAGAGGACCCCAGCAGATTCAGTGGAGCTCTCAAAGCACCATTTAGCTGCTCCAGCCCCTTTGATTGAGGCCTCCCATGTATACCAGTCATATATGCCTGGGGTCTTCCACTCATTTGTATCTTTTTTAAAAAATCAGTGCATTTGTCCTTTGTGGGCTTGATTCTGGTACAGTAGAAATCTTCAGTGCATCTAGGATTCTTACTTGGATCATAGACAATACTTTTGTCTCCAAGAATCCTAGAAAAAGGAAAGATAAATAAGAACGGACTGTAAAGCCAATCCAAGTGTAATTCCTAATGAAAATGACTAAAGTCCATGTTACTTCATATTAAATGTCTCTTAACAATTTTATATTAAATTAGCTTTGGAAGCTGTGTAGTGTGGTATGAATTTTTGGGGAGGTGGAAAGTAGGCCACTCTCTATTCTCTTTTGTTTCAATGTTAGTGTATTTTAAAATATTAGACAGGAAAGTACAGTTGTTAAGAGACATTATATCTGAGCTATTGGCTGCTTTAAGTATATATCTAAGAAACGGGAAGAACTATGAATCTAATTAATGTGAAATGAATTGAAGAAGCTTTCATTTATTAATTGAAATTTAGAGGAATTATCCACCAGAAATTATCAAGGAGGAGAGAAGGAAAAGAAGCTGTGGGATGGAGTATATTACCTGACACTTTAAAACACCTCTTTCATGCAGGACAGATGGTATCTTACTTCTCTAACCTCTCATGGGGAAGTTCACATAGTAACATGGCTGAGTTTGAAGGAAGTATGAGCCACACGGTGAGTTCTGAAGCAGCCTGGACTGAAGGGGACCTCATTCAATTCCAAACTATTTCACTCTGGACCTGGTGGTACAACTCTGTTATCTCAGCTATAAGAGAGCTGGTGGTGGGGTGGGGAGGGGGGGAAGATCATGAGTTTGAGCAAGCCTAGGTTCCTCAGTAAGATCTTGTCTCTGAAAACAAAAACAAACAAACAAACAAACAAACAAAACAAAAAAAAGCAACAAAAAAAGAAAATTAGAAATCTATTTCCAAACTGCATGTACCATCATTTGGTCATAAATATATGAGATGAGGTTTCAAAGGATGTGACCTGGCCACTAAGTCATCTAGCTTTTGTTACAGCTAGGACAGTTGAGGCTGAGGCCCATGTCTTACTTGTACTCTATACTAGTCATGCATTTTGTAGCGGGGACGGGATTCCAACTTGCCCATCATAATTTGTTGTTGTTGTTCTTCTTGAGGTACATTTTGGTAGAGCAAGATCTTGGTTTTCCTGAAGGAATATACTCCATGGGTGCAGATAATTTAATGGGAAAGCTCGTTTTAATCTCTTCTCTAGATTTTGAACTGTTGTCTCAGCTTCTTCTTAGCCCCACCCACAGAAACTTTCAAACGGTAACTGCTCAAATCCAAACGAAAGGATTCAAAACAACAACAACGAAAAGAAAACCAATCCCCCCCGCCCTCCCGCAATGAAAATGGTTCCATGTGGAATCTCTTCGTATTTCAGTGTGAATAAATTGCCAGGTACCTGGTGGAGCCCTGAGGCCAAAAGCCTGGCTCACTGTCTTTCTGTTTTTATTTCGTCTCTTTCTTCCTTGCCAGTGGAGTAACATCTCTGCTGATTTTCTGGAGTCTCCGACTTTCCTGGCAGCCATTTGTCACTCCCTGGGCTTCCATGGCTGCTGGCTGTGGGTATTAAAACAGCACAGAGGTAAAGAAGAGAAACCGGGAGATATTATCATCTGAATACTCTACCGGAATTTCAATTATGTTCGGAAACCTCAGCCAAGTGGCAAAGTAAAGGCTTTCTTTCCATGGGTCTTCTAATTGCCCCCAAAAAGGCAGTCCCCGGGAGCACTGTGGACTTTAAGCATTCAAGGTGTGTGACTCTAGGCTGGTAGTCATAAGGCAGATGGCAGGGGATCTGCTGGAAGGACTGAATTTTCACTGGTACCAAATAGGGCTGACTGCGCAGTAGTTAAGTGGGGTAGCTGTCAAGGAAAGACACTTTCCCTCCCCTACAGGGACAGTTGAACCACACACTTCCATCCTCTCCTTCCCAGGTGCCCTGGGCGGTTTTCTCTGTTACAGCATTTCACTCTTGAAATGAATGGCACTTAGCAGGGAAGGTGTCTTTGGTAAGTATTTTACAACAGTGCAGGAGTTAACAGTTTCTTTTTTTTCATTAAAAGTGAGTTTTTGGTGGCTTTGTGACTGGCAGCCTGGAAACTTCTTACTTGCCTTTGATCCCGTGAGCTCATAAAGACTCTCCTCTTCCTAGACAGCTGCCAAAAGGAAGTTATGCTTCTTTCCTCCCTTGCTTCCCGCTTTGTTCCTTGCTTTTCTCCCCTCCCAAGACTCAGAGGAGGGATTCTTTTTCAAGACTCTTGTGAATATGGGTAGTGACTGATGCCAGGCAACACTGCAAAGAACAAAAACAAATATTAACTAAGGGGTGTGTGTGTGTGTGTGTGTGTGTGTGTGTGTGTGTGTGGAGAAAGGTTTTAAGAAGAAAGCTTAGAGGACATGAAAGGTAGCAATAGCCCATTTGAAAAGCAAGTATAAAAAAAAAGAAGAGAAGAGAAAAAAAATTATTTAGTCCTATAGAACCTCAGTGGACATACCACATGCAATTAAAAAAAAGTAGCTAGATGTAGAGCTGTTAATATTCCTCTTACAGCCAATTAAATATTGACAAGGTAATTCTACCATAAGAGCGATAATAGAGTACTCTGGAGTCAAAATGGGTCTCTGAGAGGACAGGTATTATATCACACTTACTATTACTGCCCAGAGCTTACCACAGGGCTTGGCACGAGGAGGGCTAGATAAAGATTTGTTAACTTGAGCTGAAGAAAAGTTAGTAGATCACCACCTTCTGAACTCTGCAGTAGTATTTATGAGAATTAGTGTAGTGATTATATGTAAGTGGAGGGTGATTTATCTGTTATTCTTCTGACCCATACTTCATTAGCGCGATCACTCTTCTGAATGATGCACCTGAGACATCACAAGGGCTTAAAGTGTCATTTGAAACATTTGAGACAAATCTGATTATATTCTGTAGAATTTTAGTGCTTCTAGACTCGGGAATATCTTTTACTGGACTTTAATTCTTTGAAAATTAGCAATTAGTTAATGATATATAGGATAAATCGCTATAACCAGAGTGTATAATTAACCAGAACACTCAGTGTGTAGTGATACAAAAAAAGAAATGGTTTTAGGAGGGCGGAGCTGGGTTGGAAGGCTGACTTGGCTCTTGCTAGCTCGGCCAGGTTCTGTAACCCGTGTGAGCTTTGGATCTCTCATTGCTGTGAAGTGGGAGCGAAGACACCTTCTCTCTCCAGGGCTCTTGTGTGGATGAAAAGACGTAATGTAGGTGGAGAGTGAGCGAGCACCTGTCAGTCCCAGGGAATCCTTCCTCAGCTACAGCAAGGGAACCCCTACGGACATGGTGTCCACACAGTGTCCCCATTTATTTGAGTGCTGTTACTATACGACAGGTATTTTGGGAGAGAAGAAACCCTGGGTATATGCCATCATGCAGCCTACATGCCTGCTTTCTGGCTTGGAATCTTGTAACATGGCAAATTGTTGGTGCTGGGAAAACCTTTTCTGTTTGGCAACATGCTATTTTTATCCTCAGTGGGAATTAGCCTAGATGTACATAATTTTTTCCCAAGAACACGATGTTCCTTTCTAAGGTGGATCTGTACACATACCTGCATTTCTCCTCTAGTCTGACTGGCAATTGGAATTTGGTTCACTGAAAATGCCATCTGCTCTGTAGCGGGAAATGAAACGAAATCCAGTCAGGGTTCAGCATCTCGGTGAGATTTGCATTTGAATAATCAGTGGCAGAAAGGTTGGTACCCATTCCTTTTAGGGTGATGCTAAATGGTTGTGACTTCACTAAGTGTTAAGAAGCAAGATGTTAATATCATAATTATCTTTTTCTTTAATGAGTTGATATTGAGAAACAGCTTTAGAATAACATACTGAATAAATGCTATGCTGAGAATGAAAGGAAGCCGAGCTGTCTGACTTACATTATTTCCCTTTTATGGATTCCTGGGTAGAGAAGTGGTGGGAATCCTCCAGACATCTGTTTTGTGGAAGCCTCCCAGGTACCCCAGACCACTTTCTTTGAGTCAAAAAAAAAAAGCTGTGGAATGGAAGGTCCAATGAGACAGTTTGATGACAGCTGGTATCCTTATGGCGTCCCTCAGGAAGTCACTCTAGAATGTCCGTAGATTTTCAGATTCACCCTCTTCCCTCACAGAACTCCATCTGCAATTTCAATAGCTTAGTACTACTCTCCTTGCTGAAACCAACAGCAACTTCAGTTGCTTTCAGGACTCTTAGTGAGGCTGTTGTTGAAAAATCTCTGTTGTTCAAGTTTCATAGTTCCCTCCTAAGATTCACAGAACTCAGAGAAGCTGATCATTTCAGCGAAAGAGTGCAGATTCAAATCAGCAAAAGCAAGCCTGCGGAGGAAGTTAGTTCCTGGAGGTCCCCTGCGTTGAGTGGCTGAAAGCTTAGAGTATCATTTCTCTCAACAATGATGCCCGACGTGTTCTTGCTGATGCTGGAAGTTTGTGCTGATCTGTGGAGTCCCGAGTTTTATTAGGACTGGTCACTTAAGCGTGTTTGAGCACTACATGTCTGGTTTTATTATTCACCCCTCCAGAATTGACTTGGTCTTACATGGATCATGGCTTTTCACCTTAGGGTATATCATTAACTTCTGTGCTCCTGCACATACATGTCCTCCAAATACAGAGACAGTTATATCAGGAAGGCTATTACGTGCTCTTAGAGGTTGTCCAATAGGAACTGAGTGGAAATAGAGGCATTAATTTTAGTAAGATGAATCTGAGTTGTTCATTGAATACTACTCTGTCGTTCATGTGGCATGTAACATCCTGACACAGAATTTAAATGGTATAGGTACTTAGAGTACCCAGGAATATCATATCTGGTCCAGAAGACCCATTCCTGGGCCATTGTTTTCTGGAAGGAATTTGCTATTGTGTTTGCATGTTCTATGTAGATAGGTTCCTTCCAGACTTAAGGAACCTAAGAAATTCCTGTAATCTTACTGTCCTTTTGTACACTGCCACCACCTCACTAGGCTGCAGAAGGCAGCCTGATAGTTGATGTATTTATTCCTGTTTAAGGGATTATTTATAAATATTATTTAGCTGATGCTTGAATCAAGATTAGCCTTAACAAATCCATGGCTGCCAGTAGCTCTCAAAAGAGAGAATTCTGAATACATGGACTCCTTTACCCAGCAGTACAGAAGGCTCTTGGGAATTGTGGACTACAATAGTTGTCTTCCCTTAGTTTTCCTATTCCAGGGATCCTGTTATGAATGTGAAAGGAAGTGTGCCATTGTGAATTTTTTTTTACTACATCTTCAGCAGAGTAGGGATGTTCAATTATCATCAGAAGCTTATGTGTCACCAGGCCTGGTAGCATAGACTTGTAATCCTCAGGAGGCCAAGGCAGGAGGATCACAAATGTGAGGTTGTCCTGAGCTACAGAATGGGCTTGAAGCCAGCTTAGATGGCTTAGTGAGTCCTTGTCTCAGATCAAAATTGGAAAGAGTGCTGTGGATATAGTTAGTATGCTTAGTAACATGTGAAAGGTCCTATGTTCACTCCTTAGTGATACAAAAAGAAGAGGAAGAGGAGGAGAAGGAGGGGGAGGAGGATGGAGGAATAGGAGGAGGAAAAGGAGGAAGGGGAGGAAGAGGAAGAAAGTGGTCCGGGAGGAGGAAAGAAAGAAAGAAAGATCCAAAACCCAAGTGCCATGGGATTATTAGGTGTATGAAATGTAATCAGGCAAAAGAAACTGCTGACGTGTGCAAACAAATGTACTTTCCCTGGCTACTTAGAATCCCTTATACCTAGTTTTGAAGAAATGCTCTGCAGCCAAATCTAACAATTCCTTGGTATTTCTATGTAGCACCAGTTCAGGATTCCTGTACTAAAGGGTAGGTTAGCAAACGGCTAGACATGAGTGGGATAGAGGATATGGCTTAACCTCTGCTTCAGTGTCTCGAGAATTTTCAGACTGTAGAATTGTGCTGCAAGTAGGCCACAAACATTCATTTTAGATTTCCTCAAGCAATGTAAACATGATAAAATTAAACAAGACAAAGTAGAAGATAGAAAATAAAAGTTACACTTGTATTAAGTGTTTGGTAGAGAAATTGAGAAAAGAAACTATATTTGTTGTCCTTTCTGTATCTGTTCTTTATAGATACATGTTCTTTATAGAGTCATGGAAAAATGATCTAGAAAGGGAGGGTCAATGTAAACTTTGAATCTAAAAGCACCTAGGCTATTCTGTGATATGAATAACATAAATACATATTTTAGAAGTTACAACTTCCTGCCTAATGTGTATTACAAGGCTGTAGGAGGTAAATAACAATGTTGAATATCTACATTAAATTCTTCACAATGGGAGAAGGGTCATAGGGAGATTTATATGTACCATAATATTTTCAACATTCCCTATCTAGTTTAAGTCCCACACAGTATCCATTGTCTAAAATTATATTTTGTTGTAAACTGGAATTATCCCCATGGTGAGAGAAATAAAGTCCAGCTTCCTATACCTCTGGCACATAGTAGGCATTGGGTAATTGAACAAACGAGTAAATGAATGAGCATTAGAGTTCCTTCTTAGAGCCAGGCATTTATAATCTTGCATAACACAGTCAAGTGAGAGACATGAAATAACTCATAGTAAACAATGGCCATTTCACCTTGCTGAAAATAAGCAGAAAGGCCGCTGTACGAGGGAAAGTTATTCTCTTCATGAAACTCCAAGTACTTGAACTTTCATAAGGTCGAGTTTCCCAGTGAGATTTTCCAGTCCAAAGAGTTTCAGTAAAAATTGGTGGAAGCACCCACACCTTTGGGTGCTCACCCAAACCAAAATTAATCTCGGAACCTTCAGAGATTTTTCTAACTTCTAAAGAAAGAGGAGAATGCCCTGAAGGGCAGAGATACTGCAAAGAAGAAAACCTAAGAGAGTGATTTTAGGGAAAGCTGCTGAGGCCAGAGAGATCAGAAGGTCCTGGAGAGCAGCCAGAGACACAGAAAGGGGTCAAAGGATTAGAAGAAAGGGATAACTGGGGAGCAGAGGTGGCTGGAGGAAGGGAAGACTGGCAGAGCAATCACAGCTGAGAGGCAGGCAGAGCACAAGGAAGTGGAGCTACTGGGATTAGGGAGGTCAGAGGTAAAACTGCTCACTTGGCAATCAGTAAGGAGGAGGTAGGAACAGTGCTCCCCTACCTCAAATCTACCAGTTCACAGGGAAGAGAGTTCGTAAGAAGTTTCATTTTCATTGTGTGGGTTGAAATCTGAAAGGTTTCCCATATCCCTTCTTCTGCCTTCCTGCCCCCTTTCTTTTCCCCTCTTTTCATTCCTGTAAAGAGAAGGGAGAGGAGAGGAAGGAGAGGAGTTGATTGATTCATTCCTGGCTATTTTGTAATTTCCCTCCAGATATGTCATGCCAAATGAATGCAAGAGTCAAAGGGAAACACTTGTCATGGGCCAAACATTATCTTTCTTCCTTATGAAAATTCCCAATTTTCTCAAAATTCATTAAGGAGAAACTACTATATTTGATGAGGAGAAAACATATTGAAAAATAGATAAAATGTTAGTATTATCAGCAAAATCAGCACTTATTCACCAGTGTTTTGTTTGCTATATTGACATATATTCTGGCATAATGAAAGTCAACACTGAATGAACCACATAAGCACAATGCCTGCCATAAACAACACAATCATGCCACAATTTCTAGAATAGCAGTTTCTGCTGATTTTATGAGTTCATACCTTTTAACCTAACTTCCTCCTCTTTAGATGAAGAAATAAAGCTATCTATCAAATCTTGCCATGTACCTAACGTTCATCTGCACTAAAAATTCAGATCAGATGTACAACTGTATTTCTCATGTTCTGCCCCAAGATTTATCTACAGTCTGTGTTGAAGTAAATTTTATGTAATTGAAATGAAAAACAGAAAGGCAGTTATTTTTATCTATCCCTGAAATAACCCATTGGCCCAGCTTCTGAACACTTGGGTGGTATGTCTTCCTGGTATGTGGACAAGAGCCAACCTTCTTGATCTGCCCAGAGAGCTCTAACACATATGCCCTTATCCAGTAAATCTTGCTTTCTTTTGCTTTGTTATTGTAGATGTGTGGTGTTTACTTGTGGGTAGGGCAGCGAAGAGGGCAAGTAGGAGAGAAGATGAATGATTCTTGTCCATTGCCAGCATAGAGACATACAACTAAACTCAGAACAGGCAAAAGCAGAATTTTTATTATGATTATCCTTTTATTTCATTGAACCCAGTCTTGAACATTTCAACAATTCCTTTTGCCACAGACTTATGCCTTGAGAGTATATAGATGGCTACTCTCAAACACCATAACCAAATTTCATTTGAACTGAATTAACATAATGGAGAAAAATTCAAATCATTCGTAGACTCTGTGTTATAATAGATCCTTAAACTTGAACATGTTTACTTACTAGCAGACCTTTGATCTATGTAAAGAATCTTCCTCAATGGCTCCTGTATACTTTTTTTTTCACAAGGAAAATTTAAATAATTTCTTCACTGAGTTATCAGTTCCTGGTAAGGAGACGCAGCACAAAGAGAACATAGTCACATTTGTAATTGTTTTCTAGGAGATTAGATAACTAAAAAGGACTGGTTTAATTTTTGTGGATGAATGTTTTGCTTATATGTATGTCTGTGTATCTTGTGCATGCTTGGTGTTTACTGAAGGTCAGAAGAGTGCACTATGGTTCCCTGGACCTGGGGATATGAGTGGTTGTTAGTCACTGTTTGGGTACTGGGAACTGAACTCAGGTCCTCTGCAAATGTAGCAGTTGCTCTTAAACACTGAGCCATCTCTTCAACCTCTAGGTAGTACACTCTGTAATGGAGAAATTTTGAGTTCTTTTGCTTATATAACTCCTTCCAGTCGGTTCAGTGGTGTCTGTAACCGAGTAAGTTAGGATTTCTTGGTTAATAGCTTTTGTTCAACCTCCCAAGCTCCAGTTCAATGTGTCTGACTTATTCAATGGTAATTATGGACAAGCCTTTTAGCTTTTCGTAGACATGGGCTTTGCCATTTTTATTCTTCCTCATGTGCTTTGCAGAACTGATCCTGGTGAGTTCTGTCTTTGATGTTACTCTGTCTGATGATTTTCTCTATCACTTTGAGAACATAACACTTACATGAATTCATTGACTTGTACAAAGACCAAATGAAATTCTGTACACAGCTGGAGAGTAGGTAGGGAACATTTTACAAATAGATATGATATTTACAGAGCTAATTACTAAGTGTGAAAGGAAAGAATAAAAGCAGTTTACTTGTATATCAAGTATACTATAAATAAAATTTGAATATTAGCCATAAAGTTTGTATATTGAAATGTTAGTAACTTTTTTAACACTCACTAACAATTAGAAACAAGTTTCTAACATTCCAGCTATGGTAGCACTATCTTCTGTTTGCTACAGATGCAAATTCTGCTTGAGGATTCAACCAACTATAGAAGGAATGTGTTTAAAAAACAATGTACAGACTTTTTCTTGCTATTAATCTCCAAATCTATAATAATAATTAGTTACATGGTGTTTACATTAGATCAAGTAATTCGCGTAATCTAGAAAACATGACTGTGTAGGAGGGGACTTTCTGCTTATATGAACAACTATGCCATTTTATACAACAGTCTTGTGCATCTTTCGGCTTTGGTATTGTTTGGTTGTCACAGAACCAATGTCTAGTGGTTGCCAAAGGATAGTATATCATAAAAATAGGTAATAGATGAACAAGTTAATTGTTTAGTAGACCAGGAGTGTGCAATGAGAACATCTAAATGTGAACAAGGTGGGGTTATTTGCCCCCTACCACCACTCTGCCCAACACACACCCTTACAGGCTGAGCAAATATTTGCAAAGCAAAGGGTGGACTCTAGATTTAGCTTATCTGGTCTATTCTTTCCCTTCTTAGTAGCCGAGGGAGCCCTTTATCCTCCTGTTCCTGGTTATGAGATGGGTCTGGAAGAAGTTAAAGTATGTAACATTTTGGAATGTTTTAACAATGAAATGAATTCGTATTTATAACCTGCTTAAAAAAGAATGTGGCACACAGGCAATTCTATATAGTTGTTTCCTGACACTATTAACAGAGAGTGAAATTAAATATCAGATGAGCTACCGAGCATTTTGGGTTTGCTTTCCAGAACGTTTAATGTCAGGTTATTTAGAATCTCATTAGTGAGACTTGCCTCTTACTTCCAATACAACTGAACTTTTCTGGTGAAGACCTTGAATTCAGCTCAATGAGCAAGGTCAGAGACATTAAATAGAAGATTGTTTTATTAAGTGAAGGTTATCCAAGATGACAAACACAATGGATAATCGTAATCACCAAATGGTCAAGGGCACTGGCATTAGGGTAGTCACGGGTTGTGATCCAAGCCTTGTCTTGGCCAGCTTTGTACGTTCTAACTTGACCCTGAGACCCCCTACATGGTTGGGTTGTGATATGAGGTCTTCACGAACATGCTAGGCTTAGTGTGTAGCCCAGGTGGTCTACCCCTGTGAAGACTGCTTTCTGTTCAGTGTGACCAGCTATGCATGGGTCTCTTGTCTGCCGTGCGTCAGCTCTCTAGTTTTACTGACTTGGAAGAAGTAGCAGATTTCCATTTTCTTTGAAAATACCTTCGCATCCAGGAACTGTCATTCACCTGATTGTTACAGTGGTGACTACACAAGCCTGGCCGTGCTTGAGCAGGGTCTGTTCCTAGGAAGTAGAAGGTTTACCCTCAGCCTCACCTGGCACGTTTGAGCCATTAATTAGAGATGGAAATGTTTCCAAATTCTCCTCCCTGGATCCTGATTTTCTGGGTGCACAAAACAACCTTAACCCCTTTTGCTTTAACACTATGCCTTTCTCCCTTATCAATTCCAAGGGATTTAGCATGTTTTCTAAGTATTTAGGCCTAGTTTTTTTTTTCTTTCTGCTTCTTTCTCCCTTCAAGAAATCTGTCTACTGGAAAACCTCTTGTTAGAAGAGATTATATGATTGTTTTTCAATTTCATAATCTGTCTGAAGAAGAAGTGGCAGTACACTTGAGGTTTAAAACGACAGCTTATCAGGAGATAGCTTCTCTGAAAGCACCATTTCTCATGGAACCGTTTTCTCTTTCTTCCTATTTTGTATCCAGATTTGATCACATTGCTGCCAGGACATTTTATTTTTATTTAAATGCAACAATGCAAACATCACTAATCTGGTTTCCCTCAAATTCATTTGTGCATTCCCTGTCAACAATGGCTTTATCAGCCATCAAAATCTAATTGAAGTGGTTGTGCAGCATGTAGTCATCCAATAATTATAAAATAAACAGACTGAAAATTCAGATGCGACTGAACAAAAGCCATCAAAGTAACATAAACAGGAGAAAAGGTAATTAAAGAGCATTCGCTTTTCAGCTTTCAACATTACTGTTTTATTTAAATGTGGCTCTCTAGCAGGAGACAAGAGGTAGATTGATTGGCCATATTTGTTGGCTAATGGTTATTTCTGAAATGTGTCCCATTAAAACTGTGGTGAAGAAATTTCAAAACGCCACACCACCCTGGCTTCTCAAAAGCATGTTCTGCTTTATCCACCGAGAAACTGTGTGCTGATGCTCACACGTGATAATTAAAAATAGGTGACAAAGATGCTGCCCTTTGTCATTAAATCATCCTGTCTTTAGAGACCTGGGTCCAGAGAACAGTCTGGATCCTGACTATAAAATGTATGACGTGGGAAGGTTGCTCAGCCTAGCTTGCAGAGCTCCACTGGTTTATTTCTTTATTTCTTTTTTCTTTCACCTGCTGGGGGAAAGGCTGCTGGCTATCAGAGGCAGTAATGCATGAATGTAAGCAGTTTAGCAGTGAGAGATTCAAACTTTTGAAAGAGAGGTAACAAAGCCCTAGGAATAAGCCCTGGTCATGAATGTATATATAGTCCCAGGGCTGGTTGGCATAGCAACTATTTCTGAGAACCCTGGTGCTGCTTAAGTAAACAGCTGAAGCACAGAGCTTGCCTCAGCTAAGCTGGGTCCATCTGTGGTATCAGTGCGTGCAGATCACAACAGGAACATTTTCCTCAGCAAATCAATGTTATTTCGGTATCTTCTAATAACTCTATTGTTCTCGGCACTTTCTGGCAAGCCTCTGGTTCTCTCTGTTTTTCTGTGTGGTTCTTTTGCTGAATAATCCCAACACAGCTAAATTTGATTCAGGTGACTTTGGAATAAACCAAACAACCCTGTGCACAGCATCTCTGACCTGTTCTTTGCCAGGATCCTCCAAAGAAAACCAGCCAATGATAGAGCAGCAGCTGATTATGCTAAGCCAACAGAAACAACAGCCACTTTACACACCAGCACACCCGGAAAATGCAAAGGTTTTGGAATTGGATTGGCTTTGCCAGGTTTGGGCACCATCACGAAAAGGAGTATGATGCTGTATGTTACCGATCCATTTGTTACTGGTCCTTCATACTATCATTTTTTTCACATCTAAAATATGGTTAATAATGAATGTCATAGTATTTCGGAACTGGGTAAGATAATGTATTTCAAATGCTAACTCTAGGGGACTGGAGAGATGGCTCAGTGGTTAAGAGCACTGACTGCTCTTCCAGAGGTCCTGAGTTCAATTCTCACCAACCACATGGTGGCTCACAGCCATCTATAATGGGATCTGATGCCCTTTTCTCGTGTGTCTGAAGACAGCTACAGTGTACTCCCATACATAAAATAAATAAATAAATATTCAAATGCTAACTCTAGAACTCATGATGCTAACACACCCAGCTCAGCTTCTGCTCAGTGAAGTTTCAGAATCCTAAGTGTATTTAGTGTTCCCCTTTCCCACATGTTGTGACACCAAACCGGCTTACCTGTTTAAGCCTAGCGTAACGGTTTGATTCTCCTCACAAGTGCCTGACCTGAGGTGGAGAAGTGACCTTGTTCTGTCCACTGAGATAGAAGGGATGGTTCTAAAAGGTGGGATAGTGGTAGATATAAGATACTTTAGAGTCACATATTAAGAAAACTCTTAAGATAACAGATTGTGCAAGAAAGTACAAGCTGATATATGTGCACTGGTAAGGGGGCATCCAAAATATTTTGAATTCTGGGTGAATAGTGACGAGAGGCTTTTGCTTGGGCTTCCATTTTGATGATATTCGTCTAGAGGTGGGCCACAGAGGCTACTGCATTTTAAGAACTTATATAATTTAATCTCATGTGGTGGCGTGTGTTTCTAACACCAACACCTGAAAGGCTGATGAACTAATATTACCAGTTCAAATCTATCCTGAGTTATATGGTGAGCTCTAGTTTCAACAAACAAACAAACAAACAAACAAACAAACAAACAAACCAACCTAAACCCAAGCCCAAACCAAACCAAAGAAATATCATGCTAAGAATCTTTAAAATATATGCTACTGTTTTCTATGATGATCTGGTGGCTAGGATCCAGCACTTTCATAAAGTATGCACTATGATGTTTGAAAATATATGAAGTTGAATAATTCACCTGTGTCACGTTACTATGGAGAAATAACCCAGGAGAACCATCTGTTGGGAATTGATGAGTTTCTTCGGAAAGCTCTTCAGACATGGGTGAGAACCCAAGTTAGGACTTTAACAGGCAGGTCCCCTCCTTAGTTGTGGAGTCTGCTCCAGACCACCCATTTCTGACAAGGGGAGAAACGTTAATGAGACAGAGTCAAGGCTGAGTCCAATTTGAGTCTCCTTTATTCACATCAAAAGAACAGCGCTTCCTGAGACACATGAAGTGAGAAATGAGGACTTCTGAAAGCCGGGGAAAGAGTGCTGAATGTTTTATATTCAGACTTCCATGCCTTGATCCCCCTTATAAATCTTTTTCCCAAAAAGTAGTCTTTCTAAGTCTGAATTGATTTATTTTTATATTGCTTTTGCCCCTGATAATTTTAAAAGTTTTGTGTTCTCCAAGAATTTGGAGTTTTCGTGATCTGTATATATATATATATATTTTTTTTTTCTGATTATTATAATTTAAGGTTTTTCTTGCTCTGTAAAAGTCAGGACTTTACCAAGAAGGATGAGGTAACAAAGAATGAAACTTAGCATCTGCCTGTGAGCCTCGAGCTCCTGCCTTGGGAGTTTCACTGAATACTCCACCACTAACATGATGCATGATATTGTCTTAGCAGTTCATTATTTTGAGGCAATAGAATACAGCACATTGGAAGGCTCTATCATGAGCTATTGTATCAAGAATTCGCAATTTATAGCTCGGTCTCTGTGGTAGTGAAAAGATTCTTCCTGAGAGGTAGGAAGCTGGTGTGCTAACTGTAATGATAAAACATGATCTTTTAAAAATATCTCTCTATTTAATGTTGATGGTATCTGTGATTAGTATGTAAACTTCTTTACTCATGTCTTTATATATTATGCAAACATATAAGCTGTATATGCTTGGTATATGCTATTATAGTTAATCTCCATAAGAGTCATTGGAGATAAATTATGTGAACTTTCAGTTCACAGATGAAGAACCTGATAGATAACTTAAAGTCTATAAATGGATATTCTAGCTCTGGGGAGGCTGTGGCAGGAGGGTTATGAGCCCAACTTGGGTTTCATAATGGGGACCTTTCTCAATATCCCCTCAAAAAGACAAGATCCCACATTAGAAGAGTAAGAGAAGACCTCACTTCCCCATCTTCCAGTGAACTGCCTTTATCATCTGCTGCTGTTCACAGCTGCTTCCCTGTGTGTGTTTTGGCATAGGGCCCAGTTCTTCATACACCTATGCTAAGATTGTTTGAACGAGAGTGGCCTCCAAACGTTCATATATTTCAATACTTGGTCCCTGGATGAGGAAGTTTAAGGTATGTAGCCTTGTTGGAGAAGCTGAGTCATCGAGAGTGGACTTGCAGGTTTTAAAAGTTCCCTCCAAGTTCAGTTAGCTCTCTCTGCCTCCTACTTGAGGATCAAATATGGAGCTCTTTCTAATTCACATCTCCAGAGCTCTGTCTTAGTGCTTACTGCAGTTCTCTCTGCCTTAATAGTCATGGACTCATTCTCTGAAACTGTAAGCCTCTAATAAATGCTAACTTTTGTAAGTTGCCTTGGTCATGGTGTTTTATCACTGCAATGGAAAAGGAATTATGACGAAGTTTAAAATGTCTTCCATTAGGCTTGTGCTTAGAATACATGCTGTCCAGCTAGTGATAGAAATAAGGTCTAGCTGGTAAACATAGATTTTTAGTGGTGAGCCTTTAAAGGTTATATCCAAGCCTTGGTTTCCACTGCTTTCTGATTTAGTGTGATATAAATAGACTTAGCTACCTGATTCTATCATCACTACCAAGAACCGAGATGTTCCACCCTACCTTTTCCACCACAGTGTACTCTACTCCCTCTGTATCCACAAATTCATGTTTCTAAAAGAAATCTCTTCTCTTTTACATAATTTTTGTCAATATTATGGTCACAGTTATGCAAAACAATGAATAAAAATATTAATTTAAAGGCAAGGGGATGGCACTTTCTCCAGTTATAGAACCATGGCTAACAACTGCTAGCTGCCCATTCTGCACATGGTTAAGTCACACCTTGGCCATTTCACTTACAGTGCTGTATGCAGTCTGGCATAGTAGCCACCCATTTGAATCACTCTAGGGCCAGACACTGGACAGCTAGGGTAGTGCTCCTGACCCTGTCTGCTATCCAAGTGCTTATATTTATTCAATTAGCTAACCGATTGAGAGCCTAGCCTGCCCTGATTGCTGAGCTATTTCTTCTATCTCCAGTTTGCTTTTGCCTTCCTTGGTGGCACCTTCTATGTGGCACTGTCTGGCAGCCTTCTGTCTTTTGGAGCTGTAAGTAATAAAGCCTTTCATCTATTAGAGTTTCATTGTGTTGTGTCTCATCTTCAAAAGTCTTCAAATCTTATACACCACCACTTTGGAGTTTAAATTTGTCTATAACCTTTTTAGTTGAACTATGATATCACCAGAAAAGCTTTAGAGAGTGAGATAGGTGGCTGGCCTTCTACAATAGGTTGTATGTGCCTTTGAGAGAGTCAGTTTAACCTCTCAGCATCTCAACTTCCGCACCTATGAAGTGAGCAAAGCCACACACACAATGCTTCCTGTCACTTGATCATCTTGTACAACTTAGGATCAAGCTACAGGAATACTTGAGGACAAATTGAAAAGAGAGTTTTTACCTGTAAGACACTGTCTATATTCTATAGATTTGAATCATTAGTACGCTTTATATACAAGTATGTCAAAATAACATGTATACTGTCATGAATCAATTCTTTAGTAAAATGGTGCTTCTAAAAATAGTAGCATGTAAACCTGTACATGAGCTAATAATACAAAGAACACACACACACACACACACACACACACACACACACACACCAATGCCCTGCTTGGTGGTTCGTCATTGTTGCACCAGAAGCTTATTTGATATAGGGTTTTGAAATCCTCTTTTCCAGGTAGCCTATGGATTCTGAAACTCTTTGTTAATGTTCCTTTGAGATTGTGTGTTCTTTTTTTATTTCTTTTTTTTTTTCCATGAAACTTCTGAAGCTGCTGAAACTGCAGATTTGGGTGTCATTGACCTGCCTTCCTCTTTGTTTGGTGGTTGATGAATCTTTGGGGAGAGGTGTCTGCAGCCCTGACAGAGAGCTAGAAAATAGAGCTCCTGTGAGTGGCAGTTCCCAGAAGCCTGATTTTTCTGAAAGATAGGCTCTTGATCAGGCAAGCAGGGCTTAATAATTTATGCCTTTATGCCCAATGTCAGATAAAGTTAGGTTACATTCTCAAGTGTGCATTGAAAGGAAGCTATTGCTACACCTTGCTTATCAGTGATGAATTCCACAAAGAAAGAAAGGAAAGGGAGACATGTTATTAAATAGCGTGTATGGAAAATGGCTCCCAAATATTAGCAGTCCAAGGGATAATGATACAAAAGGGGAATCGCTTGGATGGGGCTCATCCTCTTCTTAAGTAAGCTTTCTGCTTACTTACAATTGATGTCAGTGCTTATACAATATTTGGAGTGTGGGCCCAGAGCCATTGAAAGCAGTATTTGCATCTCGTATCACTCTCTTCTCTAAAGACATATGACTGTGTCTTAATAACCTGTGCGAGTGAAGGGTTCAGAAGTTCCTTCCTGGATCAGAGAGAGTTAAAGGTTTAGGTAGTAATTGCTAATCTTGCTAAAATTAGGGGAGATATTCTATTACTTGTATGATCATGGAGTCTTCCAATTGTAGATTTTGTAAAGTATTTTTTCCTTCATGTTTGTACCAGTATTGTGTAAAGCTCAGTACAGGGGCAAGCATCACTGTCGGTGGATCATTCCACGATAGCAGATGTTGGTTATCTACCCAGAGTCTGTCAGTTCCCTTACCATGCCTTAATACACACTTTCTGACTTCCATGTGTTATAGTTAATATATATAATTAGTATATAAAACAAAACAATAAAATATTATATATATATGGTGTGTGTGTGTGTTTGTTTATGTGTATACACTGAGTGCCTGTGTGTATGGTGCCTGTGTATATACACAGAGCACTTGGAATCATACCTCTTTACTAGTTGTGACTAGTGGGTTACTTGCCTGGAAATTTGAATATCATTTCTTCTGTCCTTCTGTCCCACATCACTATCTGAAGCACTATTGTGTATTTCAGATTCCCTATTGTGATCATTTGAATGAAAATGACTACAGAATCTCATATGTTTGAATACTTGGTACCTAGTTCATGTAAATGTTTGGTAAGAATTAGAAAGTTCGGCCTTAATGGAAGAGGGGTGTGTGTGTGTGTGTGTGTGTGTGTGTGTGTGTGTGTGTGTGTGTATTTGTGTGGTGTAGGCTTGTGGGTTCTCTCTCTGACTCTCACTTGCAGATCAAGAATTAGAAAGTTCATTTTAATGGAAGAGGTGTGTGTGTGTGTGTGTGTGTGTGTGTGTGTGTGTGTGTGTGTGTGTGTGTGTGTGTGTGTGTGGTTTGTCGTGTCTTTCTCTGCCTCTTATTGCAGATCAAGATTCAAGCCCTTGCACATGGGATGGGTCTCAAATGTGCCGGTTATTGGTTGACTATTCCATCAATCTCTGCTCCTTCCCTGTGCCTGCTTTCCTCGTAGACAGGAGAAAGTTTGGATTGGAAGCTTTGTGGATAGGTGGGCATCTCTATTACTCCACTGGGTTTCCTGCCTGGATATAGGAGGTGGCTTCCTCAGGTTCCACGTGCCCAATGTAGTGAGTCACAGATAAGGTCACTCCCATTGATTCTTGGGTGTCTGCCTTAACTCAGGTCTCTGTCTTGAACTGGAGATGCCCCTACCTCCTCATTCCTATCAGTTGCAGATTTCCATTCAGTTTCGTAGACATCTAGCCATCTCTCTTGTCCTTCTCTATTACTGATCCTGTACCATCCCATTCATCTCCCCATCTGCCTCCTAGTTCCTTCTCTCTATCTGCCTCTTATGACTATTTTATTCCGCCTTCTAAGTGAGATTCAAGCTTCCTCCCTTAGGCCTTCTTTCTTGTTTAGCTTCTTTGGGTCTGTGGAAGGTAGCATGATATGTGTATTGCACAGATTAATATCTGCTTATAAGTGAGTACATGCTTGCAGACAGGAGCATGTTGTCCTCTAAGAGTCTCCACCCAGCAGCTGATTCAGACAGATACAGACACCCACAGCCAAACAGTGGATGAAGCTTGGGGACTCCTATGGAAGAAGAGAAGGAAGGATTGCAGGCCTCGAAGGGGATAGGAACTCCACAGGAAGACCAACAATGTCAACTAAATTGACTCCTTGGGTCTCTCAAGAGTTTGAACCACTAACCAAAGAACATACACGAGTTGGGCTGTGGGGCAGTGGACCTTGCCCAGAATCTTGGTAGGGAGCAGGGAGACACCTACCGTACTCAGAAGATGCCAGGGTCTCTGTCCCTGACTCCTGAGAATCCAGTCACCTCTGGAATCCACATAAAGCTAAGAATGAAGAGGGGCCACGCGCCTTTGAGGAGAAACCTGGGGCTGGGGGTTCCCAAAGTCTTGGACACCAAGATGGCTCTCGAGGAGTTAGAAATGGAGGGGGGCATGGACTGAGAATGAGCCTGGGGCTTTGGGGGTGGGGTGGTGAACTCCAGCTTAGCTCATTCTCAATTATCCTTAGCTTAGATTATCTAGGTGTGGAGAGGCCTTTTGTGGGAGACTTAGGTAGCAGTGAAGCTCTCTAGATCAAGGCCTTCTCATGCTCCCCACAGAGGGTCTTCATGAAAAAGACAGTCTTTGGTTCTAAGCTGTTTATTTATTGTTCATCTTGGAAAACAGGTACATACTACCTCCTCAGGGTGGACCAAAGATTAAATACCTTTTGCAGGAAGGAATGTCCAGGAAGGTAAGCTTATTGGCTAAGTATCCAGGACCTTTAGGTACCTCATTAGCATGGAGAATTTTGTTCTGGGGAAACATCCCTTTGTTCGGAGTGTGGTCAAGCGTTCTGGGCCAGAATCTTAGTAGGAAGCAAGGAGATGCCTACTGTTTTCAGGGTGCCAGAGTTTCTGAACCCACCCAATCTTACCAAATTTTCTGGTATGGTCTACTGCCCCACACTGGGCTGGACTCAGACCTCCCTGCACATATGTAGCAGATGTGTAGCTTGGTCTTCGTATGGGTCTTGAACAACTGGAGTGGAGGCTATTCCAAATTCAGCTGCCTGTAAGTGGGATATATTCCTCTAGCTGGGCTGCTTTGCCTGGCCTCAATGGGAGAGGAACCCCTTAGCTTCACAGAGTCTTGAAGTACCAGACTTGGGGGATACCCATGGGGGTGTCCAAACCTGCTCAGATGAGGAAAGGGGGTATGAGGAAAGGGAGTATGGAGGAAGGGTTGTGGGAGGGAGTGACCTGGAGGAGAGTAGTGAGTTTGATGTCAAGTGAATAAGTAAAAAAAATAAAATTAAAATAAAAAAAAGATGGGAGCAGTTAGCTGTTTCTGCTTCTTTACTCCCAGCCATGATGATTATGGGTTCTAGCTCTCTAAAAGTGTAAGCTCCAAATAATCTATTTTTTTTTTCTGTAAGTTGCCTAGGTCTTGGTGTTTTATCAGAGAGAGAAGTGGCTAAATGGTCATGTGAGACACATTGAAGGATCAACAAAACCAAACTTCTTCCCATTCATTATCTTGCCCTCCTTATGTCCTTCACAGTTTATTCTAAGAAAAATTTTATCAAGCCATCCCATTTCATGATCTGCTTCTCAGGAACTTAACCTAAAAGACTATATATATATATATATATATATATATATATATATATATATATATATATGATATATTATGATTGTGATCCTTATGACTTGATATTAGAATATTATTTAATATTTACCATTTTTATTTCATTCCATTGTTACTCATTCATTTCCACACAAAGGTGTTCAAAAGTTTTGGTAAGTAATACACTTATTATTATTGAGAATGAAGCTCAAATTCATGGACAAAAGATTGAGAATGAGAATGAGAAAATAAAGAAAGAACTCGTGAAGAAGATACTACAGTTTGTACACATCAACAACCAGGACAAAGGTGAAAATACTCATTCCTAGCTAACATGCCATGCTTAGTGGTATAAAGTTTCCTTAATTTTATATTGCTGTGTAACAAATAAGCTCTATATTGTAACAGCTTGGAAATAACAAACATTAATTATCTCACACAATCTGTGAGAGCAAAATGTAGTGAGCACCTTAGTGGTGTGGCCCTGCATCAGGACTCTGGTGAGGTATTGTTTGAACAGCAGTTATAGCCTCATCAAGGTCTGACTGGATCTGGACACCCAATTTCCAGATGCATTTGTGAGGTGGTTGATGGGCCCAACTCCTCACTGGCTGCTGTCCAGTCCCCAAACTTTCTTCCTACCATATGTATCTTGTCTCTCAAGAGACCTTTTAAATGTCCTCATGATCTAACAGCTGGCTTCTCAGAGTGAAAATGCTCTCAGCAACAGAGTCACGATGGAAGCTGCAGTCTTTGATAATGATCTATGTTGTAATGTCTTTACACTCACCTTTAATGAATACTCTAGGTCTTGTGCAGCAACCCTGGGATAGCATGAGAGAGGATCAAATATTGTGTCGGTCCTGGAGCTGGAAGTCACGAGGGTCAGTTTGGAGAGTGTTATCACAGAACCATATCTCATATATTACTTGCCCCCTTAATTGTATAAGAAGTAAGATAGAAGCTGAAAGAAGCACCAGGCATACTATTTTTTAAACATGCCCCATGTCCTTGCTATAAAGTGATGTCAAGAAACATTTGTGGATATTGAGAAATTACTAGACCTCTTGGATGTTTTTTCCATAAAAGTGACTAAGAAATAACTAGGTCCATTCTAAGTACCGACGATAAATTTTCCTGTGTTGGCCACTGCCAAAGACACTAATTCAGGGACTTTTAAGACAACCTTTCTTCAAAACTGTCTGTCATAGCATTTTCATTATGATTCTAACATTAACATTCTGAAAGGACTGCTCAGCTTTCTGCTAGAGTTTCCCAACACATCTTCCTTTTGTCTAGCTTCTGCTCATTTGATAGATATCTCACTTTCATCCTGTCATTATTGCTTAATGACTCATTACTAATGAAATCCAATCTCCTTGACTTTTCAAAACCAGAATTCATCTCTTCAAGGCTCTATTCCATTGCTTGCATCATGAAGCCTTTAACTCAACCTAGAAGCTTGAACTTCTTCTCTTTGCAGTTTCCTGGAATGGGAGTGGCTTATGTTACTATTTGGTGCTTCTGGGCTCTTGTTGTCAACGATCCCAGAATTTTCTTATCTTTATCACATTGACTTTAGTTCGCTATTGAATATTATTTGGTGGGTGGAATGGGAGTGTAGTCATACTCTGAAGACTTGGGAAGTCTAAAATCCTCTTTATTGACCAGGACGACCTCAAATAGACAGAGAAGCACTTGCCTATGTTTTCTCAGTGATGAGGTTAAAGTTGTAACCTCATGCATGGCCACTGAAATACTTTATAGGTGGGTTATTATCTTAATGATTTCTTCACTCTGGGTTCTTTTTCTTTCATTCCTTCCTCCATCTCATTCCATTCTTTTTCTGACATCACATTGATTGTATCATTTGAGTTAATACACACAATGCTAACATAATTTGACATTGCTTTTTTTTTAAAGGTTTATTTATTTTATGTATACGAGTACACTGTAGCTTTCTTCAGACACACGAGATCCCATTACAGATGGTTGTGAGCCATCATGTGGTTGCTGGGATTTGAACTCAGGACCTCTGGAAGAGCAGTCAGTGTTCTTAACGGCTGAGCTATCTCTCCAGCCCCATAATTTGACATTTCATAGGTTCTCAAAGATTGTTAACTTCACCACCAAATGATCCAGGCAAAGCCTCACTCTTCATTTCTACACACTCCCAGTAATTCTACTCTGTCTTTCAATTTTTCCTTCTTTGGAAGTCTGTGGTACCAAATGTATCATTCATTTGATGTTCTATAATTTGCTTTTTATTATTCATTTGTCCATTCCACACATTTCCTTACAACAATAAAGAGCAGCAGCAAAGAACAAACCAAACCAAAACCCATTATATACCTTGCACCGTACTGGCCTGCTGATTCCAATGATAACCAAAATAGACAAGTTTGTATGTTCATAGCCTTCATTGTCTAGTTGCAGAAGTTAAAGTTAATAGACTCATGAAGGAAATGTAGTCATAATTAAGAAAAGCTGTGTGAAGGAAGCACATGATATAAAGGCAGGCAACATAGAATCCATCACCAGATTCAGACTCCAAAGAAGTTTCTCTGAGGAAGCAACCTTGCTGCCAAGATATAAACAATGATCAGAAACCATACATCAAGGAGGTCTGAGGCAGGAGTCAGGGAGAATGAGTGCTTTAGGTGGTACAATGGCATGCCTAGTGACTTTATGCACTAAACGATTCAGACAGCCAAGGTGACTAACTTCATCAATGAAAAATAGGATTCTGATGGAAAAAATTGGTAAAATCTAAATAATGTTTGGCACTTGCTTGCTCTACTATAGTAATGCTGGATTCCCTGTTTTGATTGAGAAACACAGAAATAGAAGATGACAACGTTAGGAAAAACTAAAACTGAGTCAGGAAAACCACTATTATCTGTGCAAATTTTCTGTAAATTTAAAATTATTCCAAATAAAAGTTGTTCTTTCTACTAAGCCTGATAAACACCTTCAGCAAAGTGGCTGGGTATAAAATTAACTCAAATAAATCAGTAGCCTTCCTCTACACAAAAGAGAAACAAGCTGAGAAAGAAATTAGGGAAACGACATCCTTCATAATAGTCCCAAATAATATAAAATACCTCGGTGTGACTTTAACCAAGCAAGTGAAAGATCTGTATGATAAGAACTTCAAGCCTCTGAAGAAAGAAATTGAAGATCTCAGAAGATGGAAAGACCTCTTATGCTCATGGATTGGCAGGATTAATATAGTAAAATTGGTCATTTTACCAAAAGCGATCTACAGATTCAATGCAGTCCCCATCAAAATTCCAATCCAATTCTTCAGAGAGTTAGACAGAACAATTTGCAAATTCATCTGGAATAACAAAAAACCCAGGATAGCTAAAACTATCCTCAACAATAAAAGGACTTCAGGGGGAATCACTATCCCAGAACTCAAGCAGTATTACAGAGCAATAGTGATAAAAACTGCATGGTATTGGTACAGAGACAGACAGATAGACCAATGGAACAGAATTGAAGACCCAGAAATGAACCCACACACCTATGGGCACTTGATTTTTGACAAAGGAGCCAAAACCATCAAATGGAAAAAAGATAGCATTTTCAGCAAATGGTGCTGGTTCAACTGGAGGTCAACATGTAGAAGAATGCAGATCGATCCATGCTTATCACCCTGTACAAAGCTTAAGTCCAAGTGGATCAAGGACCTCCACATCAAACCAGATACACTCAAACTAATAGAAGAAAAAGTGGGGAAGAATCTCGAACACATGGGCACTGGAGAAAATTTCCTGAACAAAACACCAATGGCTTATGCTCTAAGATCAAGAATCGACAAATGGGATCTCATAAAACTGCAAAGCTTCTGTAAGGCAAAGGACACTGTTGTTAGGACAAAACGGCAACCAACAGATTGGGAAAAGATCTTTACCAATCCTACAACAGATAGAGGCCTTATATCCAAAATATACAAAAAACTCAAGAAGTTAGACTGCAGGGAGACAAATAACCCTATTAAAAATGGGGTTGAGAGCTAAACAAAGAATTCATAGCTGAGGAATGCCGAATGGCTGTGAAGCTCCTAAAGAAATGTTCAACATCTTTAGTCATAAGGGAAATGCAAATCAAAACAACCCTGAGATTCCACCTCACACCAGTGAGAATGGCTAAGTTCAAAAACTCCATCGACAGCAGATGCTGGCGAGGATGTGGAGAAAGAGGAACACTCCTCTATTGTTGGTGGGATTGCAGACTGGTACAACCATTCTGGAAATCAGTCTGGAGGTTCCTCAGAAAATTGGACATTGAACTGCCTGAGGACCCAGCTATACCTCTCTTGGGCATATACCCAAAAGATGCCCCAACATATAAAAAAGACACGTGCTCCACTATATTCATCGCAGCCTTATTTATAATAGCCAGAAGCTGAAAAAAAAAACCCAGGTGCCCTTAAACAGAGGAACGGATATAGAAAATGTGGTACATCTGCACAATGGAATATTACTCAGCTATCGAAAACAATGACTTTATGAAATTCATAGACAAATGGATGGAACTGGAATATATCATCCTGAGTGAGGTAATCCAATCACAGAAAAACACACATGATATGCACTCATTTATAAGTGGATATTAGCCCAAATGCTTGAATTACCCTAGATGCACAGAACACATGAAAACTCAAGAAGGATGACCAAAATGCAAATTCTTTACTCCTTCCTTAAAAGGGGAACAAGAATCCCCTTAGGAGGGAATAGGGAGGCAAAATTTATAACAGAGGCTGAAGGAACGCCCATTAAGAGCCTGCCCCACATGTGGCCCATATATATACAGCCACCCAATTAGACAAGATGGATGAAGCAAAGAAGTGCAGAAGTGTAGATCGCTCCTGAGAGACACAGCCAGAATACTACAAATACACAGGCAAATGCCAACAGCAAACCACTGAACTGAGAATGGAACCCCATTAAAGGAATCAGAGAAAGGACTGAAAGAGCTGAAGGGGTTTGAGACCCATATGAATAACAATGCTAACCAACCAGAGCTTCCAGGGACAAAGCCACTACCCAAAGACTATACATGGACTGACCCTGGGCTCCAACTGCATAGGTAGCGATGAATAGCCTAGTAAGAGCACCAGTGGAAGGGGAAGCCCTTGATCCTGCCAATGCTGGACCCCCTGTGAACGGGATTCTTGGGGGGAAGGCGGTACTGGGGGGAGGATGGGGAAGGGGAACACCTATATAGAAGGGAAGGGGGAGGGGTTAGGGGGATGTTGGCCTGGAACCCGGGAAAGGGAATAACATTTGAAATGTAAATAAGAAATACCCAATTTAATAAAGATGGAAAAAAAGTTGTTTTTTTTCTTTTTTTTTTATTTAACAAACTAAAGGGTGGTAGGCAGTAAAGAAAGCCTACCAGTACATGGGTATATAAGAATGTTCAAAAGAAGGGTGTCGGATTAATTAAGACCTGTCCAAAAGTTTTAGGGTTCTTGAATACCTTTAAACAGTATTGATCTTTACCTTAGAGCCAGGAGATGACTGATGATTTTTAATGGTGATAGAACAGAACTGATTTTGAAAACATCACAACCTCCAGGGTACTGCAGACAGTGGGATGGAATGGGACTTAGGTGGGCAAAGGAAGCCAGGTTGGACAATCATTGTCATTCTCAGAGAAGAGATGAATTTGAGTTAAGGATGGAATAGTATTAGCACTATGTTTATCTTTGGACTACATTTTTGTTTAATTTCAGTTTTAGTATTTCCCATACAATTCTGCACGTAGTATCTACATGATACATATTCTTTGAACAAAGGAATAAATAAACAAGTAAAAAATTAAGGAAAAGAATGAGAGCAAGTGAAGCAACATTTGGAGTCAGTAGCGACTTTGCTGTTCCCTACCCACAGCTCTAGTACCAGGACTGTTGACTCTAGGCAGAATCTGTTGAATGGCCATGTAGATTTTCTCCTTGTTTGAAGAGTTAAGTTCTCTATTAATCAATGACTCTCCATCTTATGTTTATTATGCCTAGGATTTGCATATAGAGTTTCACACAAGAGACTTGCTCATAGAAAGAAGACCAAGGGACACTGAAATACAGTTTATGTTGGATGCCTGGAAATGGAATGAGCAAGGTAAAGTACACTACTTATTTGTCTCAAGGCTTCTTTTTTACCGCATAGATGCTGTGTATCATCTGCCGTTTTGTCAATAGAAGTGATCTTAGGTCCTGTAAGTAGTGATTCTTCCTTGCAGGGCGTGTTTAATTTCCCAGTGGAGAAGTGAGTCTAAGAACCGGCTGTAGAGTGGGTGTCAAGAAAGGGTAATACCAAGAATACTTACCACGCTTGAGATCCACAAGTTTAGCTTGGGGCAGACCTGTGTTTTCTGCAAGCTTTCATCATCTGAAAGGACCTTGTAGGTCTTTTCAGAAACATCACTCGGGCTAATTAGTGGGAAGATCAGATAGAAGCCACAGGGTTGCATCCTACAGAGAGAAAAAGAAAATAAATATGATTAACAAACACTACAGGATTATTTCAGTCTGATGACTTTGAAGAAACCGCTTTTCTCCTCGAATCTTTTCTCTAACACTTGGGCTCGATGCTTAGATAGGGCCATCATTGCCCGTGTTTGTTTTCTAACACGTGACCGGCTTTAGCCAATGGAATTTATATCATGGATCTTAGAGGTTAATCTTTTCTTTTTCTTGTCTTCTTTCCTTCCCAGACATGCATTCATTTGACTGGCAGCCTGGAAAATTGAAAAATGCCACAGGGGTTATTAAGGTGGAAATCGGTTCTGCTCTTTGAAGCTCTGCAAGCTAGTTATTGCTGCACCTATAATATCCAGGCATCAGACTAGCACGCATTGTTCTTAGCTCGCCCGACACAGCTCCATATCAGCTGTAACACCCAGGCAGTATGAAGGGTCTCAAGATGTCATTTCTCGACTCTGAAATATATCCCTTTAGTCGATTAAAGCAGAGTCCCTGAAGTTATTAGCATGGCTTCTGTGTCTGTGCACACGCATTTGATTTGCTTTTGTTCTTATTAAAATGGTAAGCCCAGAAAAAACAGGAAAAGAGAATCTTCCATAATCCATATTTTAATAATTGCCCGAGTGCACATCTACCCTACAGAGACTTTCCTGTTTCTGTAACTGTTTACTTGGCTTTCTGTGAAATGTGTATTACTTACCTGGCCTGCTGGACCATGACACAGCTTCTGGCCTATCATGTAATCCTGCATTTGGCTCCCTCTGAGCCATTATGGGGTATTAAGTCTGTCTGTAGAATGGAGATATTATTTTAATGGATCTTTTTCACAATAATGGCTCCATATTATATAAATTGTATTGAGCCTTTATGATGATAATATATAAATATTAAGAAAACCATTGGGAAAAAGTTACTGTGTAATTGAGATAGCCTATTTTCCAATGTTAATAACTTCTTCATTAATTTTCTCTCCATAAGAATATGGAGGGAGTTTAATTCACATTAAAAACTTATAAACATATTTAAAATGTGAAATTGTTTCGGATCCCATCTATAATAGGAAACAATGCCGGGCTTAACCAGAAAAACTTGCTATGCATCATTTAAACAGAGGAAGAAAGGAAAGGAAAACCCCAGAGTCATAATAACTTCCGGTAATGAGAAACTTCAGATTTTGTTTGTCTCTATTCAGCTTTAGGGAAACCATAGTTTATACTATGTTTCCCCAGGCAATATTAACAGGAATGGCTGCTTTTGACAAAGACAAGGAGTGTGGCAAGTGATCTACAATAATGCAGAATGCTGATCATAAAAGGGAACTCTTATTCCCATTCTGTTTTAAGCATTCCATGTCTGTTGTTGGAAAATATTAGTATATCAATCAGGGTTTGACAGGAAACAGAATCCAGTCCAGATGCCTTAGATAAGACATACAAGTACTTTTACAAACAGGGAGTTGATCAGAGGATGGTGAGTTGCCCCACTCAGGGATGAAGTTAAGAGATGTTACTGCAGCTGAGGAGAGAAGGGGAGAAGGAAGAAAGCACAGAGACTGTTGCTGCCAGCGAGGTGGTGTCAAAGCAGAGTTGGAAGCAATCCCTGAAACTTTTCCTGTTTCCCATCTCCTCCTGGTGCTTCTCCTGGCCATCTTCACCCAGGAGCCTGTCCTTGAGACATAAGGCCACATAAGGCCTCCCTACACATCATAACAGAATTTTGCTTGGCAAAAAATTTAAAATTTTACATAATAGCCTAACTTCCCTGTAGAAAATCATGAAACCCTAACTAAAGGTAGAAGAGGGAAGGGTTATTTTATTCAGTTTGCAGGTGAGAAAACAAAGTTCAGAGGCCTAATCGATACTCCCAGTTCCCAGCTCAGAACCAGGAGCACCAAGATTCCAGCTGCCAGGTTCCTATGTTAACACTGCTCCACTGTTGGCAGCATAAGAATGTCACACCCTTTTGATAGGCGATATGCTGAAGAAGAATGGAACTGTCTGTACCCAGCAGAAAATTGTATTTACAGGAAATGTGTATCTCTCTGCAGATAAGTTCAGTGTCAGGAAGCAAAGACAAGCCCAAAGCACCAGGTTCAGTGGAATGAAATGATCGAGTGTCATCATTAAATGTCCTCTAAGAGCACCTGTGCAAAAGGTTTGTTTGACAGTGGGTGGTACTATTAGGAAATGGTGAATCCTTTGGAAGATGGGGACCAGTGGAAGGATGTTAGGTAACTGAGTGCATTCCCTCGAAGGGGGCAGCAGAACCCTGGCCCTGTTTTTCTCTTTGCCTCCAACTGACCGCAAAGTGATTTCTTCTGCTATGTACACATCATTGTGCCCCCCTTTTCTACAGCCTCAAACTATGGTATCAACTAATCACCGACCAGACAGACATGAAACCTTTACCCACTTCAGTCATATATCTCAGGCAATTAATCTGAGTGATAGAAAGTTGTCAGACAGTAAAGGAGAGATGCAGAAGAACATTCTGAAGCAGAATCTGGAAAGACAGTTTTAGGAAATAGGACCCAAGTAGGAACCGTTTATGAGGAGTACACAGGTCTCAGAGTCGTTGGGAGGCAGAGGTAATGAAGGCGCATGGTTTCTCAGGTTTGTATTCATGAAGCACCTCGGTTATTTAAAAAGTGATTCTTGGCTCCTGTGGTATTTTGGATGAGAATGACCCCCATAGACTCCTGTGTTTGAATAGCTGGTCCCCAGTTGGTGTAATTGTTTGTGAAGGATTAGTAGGGTGGCTTTCTTCAAGGAGAAATGTCACTGGAGATGGGCTTCAAGGTTTCAAAAGCCCACACCATTTCTAATCTCTGCCTTGTTCCTCTGGACTAAGATGTGAGCTTTATGCTACTGATTTGGTGCTTTGCCTAACTGCCTGCTGCCATGCCATGCCTCTTACCACAGTGCTATAGACTCTCATCCTCTGTAATTGTAAGCCACAATTAAATGGTTTCTTTTTTTAAAGTTGCCTTGATCAATGCATTTTGTCATAGCAATAGACAAGTAACTAAGATGGGTATTTACTGGTGTAGAGTATCTAAATCTGCTTTTATAGACACTTGACATATCCCTTCCATTGATCTTCCCTTTCTAGCAGACACACACACACACACACACACACACATACACACATACACATGCATGTTTGCATATACACACATACATGCATACACACATACACACATGAAGAGAAACAGACAGACATGTACACACATATATACGTAGACATGCAGACATACACCCACATATACACACAGAGAGACACACATACACCCACATACATGCATATACACACACACATATACCCACATACATGCATATACACACACACATATACCCACATACATGCATACACACAGACACACACATACACCCACATACATGCATACACACAGACACACACATACAGGGTGGTAGGACTACTGATGAGATCATACTTTAGTTGCTTGATGAAAAAGAGCGATGGGATGGAGTTATACATATTTGGTCACAGCTCAGTATTCTAGCGTGGCTAAACGTAAGCCAGCTGATTACTTATCTAACATTCCAACCCCTGTCTCTTTGCTTCAATCATACCTTTTGAATAATCTTTTGAAAATGTATTTTCTAATTTTATGCTTTAATAAACAAGGTATATTAAACACAAATTGACTTCAGATTTTTATAGTGCCTAGAGTTAAATATTTAAAACACCAATTATGGTAAATATTGACGAAGTAAATGTAGTAAATTGGGAAACTGGGCCGAAACTATAGTGATGCTAAAATAGCTTTTCAAAGGAATCCCCCAAACCTGTCTTTATTCTTTTCTAATCTCATTTCAATGGACGAAGTATGGAAAAAGGCCACGTGCAGGACCTCTAAGGTAGAATAATATTGTTGCATTTTTGCCAAGTTCATTAACAGATGAAGTCACTTGGAATTGCTTTCCAACCATCTGAGGGAAGAATGGCGAAGCTGCCTCTGCATAAATGCCACGGGCCACCCAGCTGCAAAAACATCTGTAGGAGGACCTACTTGAGGACTTCCTGAGACACCAAGGATTGCTGGTGCAGACAATGCCAGCCAATCAGGAACTGCAGTTTGGAAGAGATGCTTTCTTAGGACCAACGGGGAGTGGGTGGAGCATATTAAAGGAGCTTGCAGCAGTGTGCAGACAAGCTTGCTACTGTGTTTCTCATCTGGCCCTGGGGTCTGTGTAGTGGATTCCACATCACTTCACCTCCAACCCCCAAGGGCAAGTAAGGTCAGGCAACAGGCAGTCCAGGCACAAGCAGCAACTATCACTACAGGTTTTCTGGTTTTCTCATTATCCTTTCACAGTGTTCAAAATAACAGTATTGTTTCAGCCTCCAGCAATGCAACATCTCATTTTAACTCCCTTTCAGTTTACTCTAAGACTTAAGTTTTTAAGAACTATATATCCAAAGTCATGTCTATGATGAAGAGAAGTACAATGTTGATTTTCATGGAAACTTTGGACATTTAGAACATCCTTCTATAGAATATCTGCACTTACCCTACTGAAACATCCATCCTTCCTAATAGGAACCCCATAATCAGAATTATTGCTCAAACAAATTGCAATTCAAATATTATTTAGTAATAGTTTTTAAGTAGGTGCTGATCCTGTCTGCAATGTCACTGTGAATGTGTACACATGTATATGGTGAGCCTGGCTGGTTGGTAAAGACAGAGGCACCATGATTAGGATCTCATTTTGGACTTGGGTTAATTGTATAACCTCTGCCCCCTTTATTGTGATCAAGAACGACAAACAGTTTTATTTCTACTTAGTGAAGGCAAGGCTGTTGATAAATAAAAAAGCAGCACCTGTTGATTAATGCCTTGCTCTGCCCTGATATGCCTTGCTTCAGACTTGTTCTAAAAACACGGAGATAGTTTTCCACAAATGATCTTGGATTTAATTTGTCTTTACTGTACTAGAACCTGTTGAAGCTATTGTCCCTACCTACTTGTAAAGTAAACTAAAATAGACTGATAAGTTGATTGGGATCAATTTATTGTTTATAAAATTAAAGTCCTTTTTTGGGAGCTCTTTGAAGGAGAATCCAGAAATTAGTTTTTCAACCAATCATCATTTCTTCAAGGATATAAGCTTTTGTATGAAGACCGCATGTTCTTATTCAATTTCTTTAAGACAAACATATGAAAAGTAAATATGAAGCATGGATGTCCTTTTTTTCCTTTTTAAGAAATGTGTTCATGGGGGTTGGGGATTTAGCTCAGTGGGAGAGCGCTTGCCTAGGGCGCAAGGCCCTGGGTTCGATCCCCAGCTCAAAAAAAAAAAAAAAAAAAAAAAAAAATGTGTTCATAATTCAAAATAATCAATTTTATTTAATTTACCTTCTCTTAACTGATTCATTGTTTTGTTTCTCTGCTTTCCATGTCAGCAACTACATCACAGAGCTCTGCACAACTCAAGAGACCTTAATAGGAGCTGCTCCTGGACTAGGCTGTTATGTTTAAGGTTGCATTTTCATTGGGCCTGATACTGACATGGACCTTAATAATTTTTAAACTGGTATAAAAAAAAACATCATTCTCAAACCGATTAATTGCATATATGTATGAGTGCACACAGTGCCTCATGCCCAATTTTCTTCGCAGTCTATTCTGCTATGACTAGCAAGCAGATGCTTATTATAAATTATATTTATTAAATATGGGAATTAGTAAAAAATATGGAGTTGAATTGTTTCTATTTCAAGCTTTTGCCTAAGACATTAAACTATAGTAATATCAATTCTGCAGACCCAGCTTAAAAATAGAATCAACCGAAGTGCAGTGTTTCCTGATGGAATGCAAGAGCTTTTATACTGAAAGAAAACTGGGCAGTAGGAACAATTGCAAGACTAAATGTGTCATGTGTACAAAAACCAAACGACAAAGAAAAGCTGAAGAGTGTTTCTGCCTCATCCATTTCCATCATTATAGTAAATATACTGTAAGTCTCTTTGAGTCCTTTCAAAACTCATGACTGGAAGTTTTCCCCAAATTATTAGAAAAATTTCTGTTTTATAAATAGAGAGTATACTCTTGGTTTGGTCATATCCTGAAATTAATTAAAATTCCAGAATAGTAAAATCTAGTTATCTTTACTTGAATCATCCACAAGGAAGGACCCCTGGTCCTTCCTTCATCTGACAGTCACTGCATCGTGTCTTCTTGGACTTGCCACTTGAAAATTTTGGCATTTCTCCCTACATATGGATGTGAAACAGAAAAGCTTGGTGGGACCAGAAATTGAAAGCATTTAGGTATTTCTTTCCCCATGGCTTCAAACATACACAGACCTGTACCTTCCAAATACTGGGTTTCAACTAAGGCAGGAGCTCAACCACCTCCTTTCTGTCTCCTGGAATATCTGGCTATTTCTAGAGACATAATCGATTTTCATAACTTGGTGCTGAAGGAGCTTCTGACACCCACTGGGCACCAGCTCGAGACATGGGTAAAAAGCTACCCAGTACAGGTCAGTCCACCAGACAAGGTCTTATCTGGCTCCAAATGTCAGTGGGTTGGAATTGAAACAATCACTTCTCACAGCTTGCTTGAAACTTCAATCCATTGTCAATCCCCCTCATCTTTGTCTATCTTCATTCTCTCTGTTCTTCCTATTCATTTCCTGGTTGTCATTGGTCATCCAAAGAAAAGACCTTGTGAAAGCTTTGAGTAAACTTCACCTTCTTTAGTGGTAGAACATTTAATCTATCTTGTCTGTGTTTATCTCTCACTCTACTCCATCATTTTTTTAATGTTCTTTTCTGTCTCTCCATCATCTTCCTGTTCTCTAGGGTGTTACCATTCTTGTTACCAACATCTCTCAGTCTCATCAATGTTTTAACTGGTTAATGCCTTTTATTAGGCATGCTGAACCCTGGATTACCTGTTCAAGTCTGTTGGGTTTAAGAGCTTGCATGCTGTTTGGGCATTATATCTTCTTGGGGTCATAGAATGCATTTCTTGGAGCCAGTGGTGCAAATAGAGGCTTCTTGCCATGAATGATATCTCTTTCTTCATATGTGTTGGACACCATGCAGCGTGTTACCCACCCCTTAGCCTTAGTACCTAGGCAAATTACTAAATTTGCTATATGTGTGTGTGTGTGTGTGTGTGTGTGTGTGTGTGTGTGTGTGTGTGTGTGTCAAAGCTACAGAGTTTCAGCAACTCAGTGTTCTCCATTAGCTTTTGCCTCAGAGGGCTGAAATCCTTAGGACACCCCAGCAAGCTTGTCTTTGTCCTGCAGTTGCATGGCAGGTGAAAGCTTTCAGATGGCTGTGATGGCTTGAATCAAGTTGATCTGAGGTTCTCAAAGATCGAAACAGTTTAATGTCTTCTCACTCTTTTATGTTTGTGGTCATGCTCCCATTGGTTTCATGTGCTTGCCGACCTTCTAAGCTAATCCAGCCAGTAGCCTATGGCTGGAGTTCCTGACTTGTTTCTTCTGGGAGGCATTCTGGAGGCAGGGTGGTAACTTGAAGGCTCGTCCATGTGACAGGCTTCTCTCAGCACCCTGCTGTTCCTCGTGGTACTTTTCTTTACAGTTGTCTGACCTTCCCTTGCCCTCAGTCTGTATTTCTTCCCGATTAGTAAACTGATACTTTAGATGACAGCATGCGGAAGCAGGCAAAAGAATCTCCATGTGGAGACTTCACTTGAAAGGGGGCAGCAGAGTAGAGCTTCCTTCATTGCCCGTTATTTTGGGTAGCAGAAATGGTGTCCTGGAGTATCTATCTGGCAGGGTCAGAGAGGTGTTTCTGGAGGTCTCTAAAGCTTCCACAAACAAGACAAAATGCCGTGGTGCTCCATAAAACAGATGTTACTTGTTTGATAACAGACAAGAGCCCAGATAGGATACAATGTGGAATATTTGTGTGAGATTCTTTAAGCCGATACATTCTCTGCTTATAACCATGGCGGAGTTCTGTTGTGGTGAGGGTGGCTTCTATTTCTTGCTTCTCCCGTGTCAGAGAATTCCTGTGTACAGCATGGCAAATTACTGCTGTAGCCTGCTTCAGAGGCGGCTGCTCTTCTGTCACACAGGGAGTTTTCCAGTGCATAAAAGTGTGAAAGTTTATTATAAGGGTGTGAATGTTTTTGTAAACAAGATATTCTAGATGTTATTTCTGCTCACAATTTAATTTTTGTGCTCTCTTGGTGCGGGTGCTTCGAAAATCTTTCAAAAGTACTATCTCGTTTTTTCTTCAGGCTCCTCTCCCAGTCATCTGTATTTTCTTACACTCACTTGTCCAGTAGTGGAAGACACATTCTCTAGAAGACAGCCAGGCTTTCCTTACTCTTTTCTGGTATCTATTCTAGAGAATGGAAAAGCTCTTGACTTACCTATTGGCCTCCTGACACAGGCATGAGAAACCTGACCAATGAAATACAAGTGAACAACTACAGGCGGTAGAGACTCTTAACAGGCTTAATTTCTTAATTTCCTCCCCCTATACTTTTATTTGCTATTTTTATTTCTTTAAATCATAGACATCAACGACATTCTAAGGACTGGACCTACAGTTGCCATCTTGGAATCAAGAGGAAGAGCTAGTGTGGGTGTGGTGGTAACTGCCTTTAATCCTAGCCATCACATTATACACACGCCAAGATCCAGGATAGCCAGGACTCCATAGTGAGATACTGTCTCAGTAAACGAAAGAAAGAAAGAAAGAAAGAAAGAAAGAAAGAAAGAAAGAAAGAAAGAAAGAAAGAACAAAGAAATACCAAGAAAATTACTCATGGTCTTCAGCCATGAAATTAATATCAGGAGCCACTGTCCAGATTTCTTGTTGTGTGAACTGAAGAATTCCTCACTGCTTTGAGCTGCTGTCAGTGATGTTTGCCTTTGACTTGTAGCTGCTTGCATTCTGATGTGGTACCTCTCAGGAACACAGTCCACTCACCCACTTACCTGTGAATTTTCATAGCTTTTCTCCATCAGTTACACTTCTGAGAAAGAAGTCTTTTTTTTTTTTTTTTGGCAAGCAACAATGATTAAAGCCATGCTCTCAACCCAAGTAGATTCCCTTTCCTTTAATTGAACACTCCTATTTAGGAATTTTTACATTGTGATCTCATGCTATTAATAAACTGCGCTTTGCCATATTAACACCGTCTCTTTGTTGTTATGTTACACAGTAGAGATATTCTTCATTTTATGTTTCGCTTTTTGTCTTCTCAGATGAATAGTGAGTCAGAGAGTCTGTTATTTATTTTTTATTTTATTTTTTTTTTTTAGATTCCCTTGAAATGTGTAATACAGAGCTCTCGTCTCATTAGACACTTCAGTAGGTATTTCGATGGATGGACACACCACATGGTGAATTCTGCCAGCTGCTACTAGGCAACCAGGGAGGGTGTCAGTGTGCGGCGGTGTTCACACACGCAGAGCTGGGCCTAGACAGACTTGCGTGTCACTTACTTCAGCTGGTCGAGCTGCAGACTTATAACTCGCTGCCCCCCCTCCTCTCCTCAGAACAGCTTTTCTCAACAGCTCCCCACCGCAGGATCCCTTTCAAACCTTGAGCCCTCAACACTTACATGGCGTGTACATTAAAAGACTTCTTATTTTTTTTCAAAGTGCAGATCTTTTCTTCTTGATTTGGCATCTGACTGTGGTTATTTCTATTATTAAACATCAATGATTCATATTATATAACAGTAGTTATTCAGAAGGAGAAAGTATAATATAAAGTAATAAGGTGCCTTCAGCTATGCACAGCTTTCTGGTACCTGCATGATTTAATTTTTTTTTTCATGTTTCTTTTTTGTCTGTCCCTATCATGTCCGTTGAATTGCACACACAGTGTTTCCTTTACATAAAATTTATCTTTCTTTTTTTCCTTTTTAAAGGGAAACCATTGAAAAGGGCAATAGATCCCAACCCTGTGAATGTTGACTTCTTTTCTTTACATAAATACTTGAAACCCTTGCTAATTGGAAACAAAACAGCACCTCCCACATTCATTTTGCTTCCCTGTGTCATCGCTGACAGCTCCAGGAGACAAATATGTTCCCCCTCATTACTGGCATCGTTCAAGCAGTAAAGCTCAAAGAGAAGAAAATGGGAACAAATGTAAGGATGGAAGCAATCAGTTACATCCAGTCATGGGCTAATGCATACAATAATTCCATCTTAGACGGATACAGGAAACACCCAACAGTATTCTATTTTTCCATATCATCAGGAATTTGAAGTCTTAAATAGCTTTCTATGTCATTTCTCCAGGAGCTGATTTAATTTCCTTGTTTCTGATGTGAAAGCGATAAAAGGGAGACAGACTAAGAGACTGTATTTTTCTCTCTTAGAGTTGAAGCTGGAAGGACTGGTGGTGGATTGGAATGAATTGTTCAGCTGCTCGGGAAAGACACCGGCACATCACTCAAACCTCCGAGGCAGCCTCTCCTCTCTCTGGGTTCCAGCAGTGGGCCACACCTGGCCAACGGGCATGAGCAAAACTGACGGTCCTTATTGTTCTGTGGTACAGTCTTCTGATTATGGACCTGCCTGAAAGACGGGGACACTGGCACCCGCATTTGTGGGAGGAGATTGTAGCTGTGGCTCCAGAGCTGCCGTCACAAGCTCCTTGTCTCATTTTCACCTGCTCCACCTGGCACCTGACATGTTCTGGCTTACAGCATAGAGATGTCTGGTTCCAAAGTCGGGCTTAGGAATTGCCGCTCTTCATTGTCTTTTCTTCCCATCTTGCATTGGTTTGACCCCTTCAACTAGAGAAGTAGGACCTCTTGGCTTCTGAATTTGCCATGTCTCGTTGTTCTTACTGAGAAGAAAACCCTGCTGGCTGCAAGACATGCCTGGACATATCTCTTTCACACATCTGCAGAGAGAAGGTATCACAGGCCCTAGCAGCCCACCCAGATGCCATCAACCTTCACCTCTCATTGTCACCGTGGAGCTTTCTAGTTAGACCCCTGCTGCTATTTATATTGGTAACACCCTTCAGTCACCTCAACCTTCATATGTCAGGAGCTTAGGTGAGAGGCATGTGCACATCCTGGGCATTCTGTAGCTCTTTAAGGGCCATAGATTATTTTTTTTCTGAGTGTGTCCTGCTGAGCTATTATGAGAGATGATGTTTAAAAAGTTCTTTAATGATAACTGTATTAAAATCTGTAAGCCCTTCGTAACTATAGAGTACCAATACAGATAACATTTCATTGACACAAAATCTGATCCAGTTACTGCACTGATTGTAGTGATGTCATTGTCCCCACTTTGAAGTCACACAATGAGGAAGGCAGAACTAGAATCTGTCCTACTGTGGCACCTGCTCTTTGCTATCTATTCTACACACTGAGAGTAGGGATTTGAAATCTGATGAAGATCCAAAGACCACCTAGGAATTGTGCCCTTAGTTATCAACAGCCATGGCTTGGGAAGGAAGCCGTATTAAAGCCATTTAGTGGGGCAGCTAAAGCCTGTCAGTGAGGGAAAACATGCCAAAATACACCACTGCCATATATATATATATATATATATATATATATATATATATATATAAATTATCATAAGGCAATTAGTATGTTTATTGCATGTTTGCATAGGTATTTTATTGGTTATTTTATTTACATTTCGAATGTTATCCCCTTTCCCTGTTTCTCCTCCACAAACTCCTTATCCCCTTCCCTCTTCGCCTGCTTATATGAGGGTGTTCTCCCACCCACTCCCACCTTACCACCCTGATATTCCTCTACATTGGGACATTAAGCCTTCACAGGACCAAGGGCCTCCCCTCCCATTGATGCCAGATAAGGCCATCCTCTGTTCACATGCAGCTAGAGCCATGGCTCCCTCCATGTGTACTCTTTGGTTGGTGTTTTAGTCCCTAGGAGCTCTAGGGTGTCTGGTTGGTTGATATTGTTGTTCTTCTTAAGGGGTTGCAAACTCCTTCAGCTCCGTCAGACTTTTCTCTAACTCCTCCATTGGCGTCCCTATGCTCAGTCTAATGGTTGGCTGCGAGTATCTGCATTTGTATTGGTCAGGCTCAGGAAGAGCCTTGAAACTCACGTTCAAGGCTCAACACTATAAATGGAGTACTTTCTCATTACACTTCCCCTACGGAAACTGAGCTCTACGCAATGTCTCCAAGGTCTTATGAGTGTTGAACTTCCCATGACTCCTTCACTGCATGAAAAGCTTCTCTTTAGTTCTAAGTCTCATCATGTGAATTTGATTCTTGTTTCCTTTTTTCCAGTTTAAGCCCAACAATTCATTTGTGAACTCATCACTTGCATTTAGAAGACAGTACCTTCATTGAAGGCTCAGTGGTTTCCAGATGTGTGCATTGAACTCCTGGGAATGGGCATCATTTTATTTTCTATGTATTTTTAAGTTACGGTGATTAATGCTGTCCTCTTTTCCACTGGTCTCGATTTTACAGTACTCATCTATTGCACTTTTGGGTTTGATTTCTGTCTTCAACTACAAGTCTTTGGGGAGGAGTTACACCTTCATACCTACTTAATACTGACTGGGGCTTCTCTAACTTTACTGTGTTTACAAGTTACTTGGTTGTCATGACAAAAACGCAGATGCCAATTTAAAAGATTTAGGGAGGACCTGTGATTCTAAAGTTATAATGCGTTTCCTGGGATATGCAGGTTTCCGGTTCCTGGACAATGATCTTAAGAACAAGATTCTGTAACACAGAATTCTCATTAGCCTACAGAGACAGCAGCAAACACACAAGACAGGACAACTACATTGCCAGGGCCAGTTGGTTATTTTCTCAACAAACGTTTATTGAGCAACTGCTTACTGATGAAGGCACAGGGAAGACTGAATTTAAACATTGTTTCTCCCTTGATATTTATTAAGGAAGACAGAATATCTAGCTGTATCACCAGGAAAGGACATTTATCCACAATTTGCTTGGCACCAGCGTGCTTTCTGGAAGAAGAATGCCTTTGAAGTCAGACTTGACTTGTGTTTTTAGTCCCTTCTTGTGATTTTGAAAGTGATCGGGGATTTATTTATTCGTGATTACTCAATGACATCTTATTGAACACTTCTGCTATGACAGTCATTGGGCTGAGCGCTGGAGTAGAGAGTTTTGTGGGCCTGTTCTGGACACTAAAGGGAAGACAAGCCCCTAAATCAAGTGCTATGGGTGGCTGTGATAAGTGCTATGATGAAGCAAAAGGCAGGCTGTTCGGCGTTAGGGAACGGCATCTGAACAAATTGTGGAGTGGGTGGATATTTGTGTGAAGTGTGAGTTAGCGCAGTAAGGCAGGAGGCGGAACAATAACGGGTCATAGAGACAGTGAAGGGAAATTTCAATATCTTTTACTGTCAATGCAGTTTATTCAAGCTGTGATTTATTAGATGATTTAATTCTTTCATGTGTATGTATGGGGTTTGTCCATGCATGCGTGATTGTGTGTGTATGTGTATGTAGGTGTGTGTGCATACACATATTTACTTGTGTATGTGGAGGGCAGAGGCTGTCTGCTTCCCTTCATGGCTTTGTCTAGAATAGCTTGTCATAAGCCTCAGGGATCTTCTCGCTTCCAGTGCTCCTTTATTTCATAAAGCAGGAGTTCTACACTAGGACACCTGACTTTTTATGTGGTTACCTGGGATATGAACTCATGTCTTCATGCTTGTGTGGCAAGCATTGTACTGAATGACCTATCCCCTTAGCACTACAGAGTGCTTGGCACCATGCCTAGCTATTGTGAGAACTCATCAAGGATGTTAAGATAAGCCCATTAGGCAAAGGTCATAAGAAAGAGCAGGTCATAAGTGGAGAGATAAGTGAGAACAGACTAAGGCCCAAAGGGACTGCAAGGAAGCTTCTGGAAGTTTTTCTGTACTATGGGGATTTGAGCAGAAAATCATGAAGATGGGGATCATGATGATGTGATGCGCAGTCTGAGTGCTCTTCTTCCTCCTCAGCTTCCCTTTTGTTATTACAAGACCTTTGCTGAACTGATGTTGAGCATGTCTCTGCAAAGCTAGACCAATCCAGCGGCCCGGGAACCCATGACCACACATTTCTGTCCCAGCTTCTGATTCTTGTCTTTGTTCCTTTAGCTTTAATGTCTGTTTTCTGTTTTCAGACTCCCAGATTCATCACCTCCTGCACAAGGTTATCAGGAAATTTGATGAAAGCAAAATTGTGACTTAGAGTATTATGGGTACTCACTAAAAATTTCAGATTAAGTGAATAGAGACTAAATATTTATTCATTCTTGCTTTAAAAAAGTGATATTTTCCATTCTGTGCTTTATCTTGAATGATCTTCCTTAACAGGACTAGTATTTGATTCCTGCTTCTTGTTTGTTCATCTTTAAGTCAACTTGCTGCACACACTGCTGTTATGAAAGAGTTCTCCCAGAATTCCACTGTTAAAAATATCTTCTTATGAGTATATTCTTGTTTAGTAATTTCTAAGTATTCAAATATTGCAAAGAATGAAAACAATGGTGTGTCTCCTCTATGGGTTTTATCTGTGCATTTTAAGATAAATCTCTCTCTCTCTCTCTCTCTCTCTCTCTCTCTCTGTGTGTGTGTGTGTGTGTGTATGTGTGTGTATACATGTGCATGTGTATGTATTTACATGCATAAGCTTCATAAGAAAAGGATGACAAATTATGACTTTAACTTTGTGTGTGTGTGAGTGTGTGTGTGTGTGTGTGTGCGGTGTGTGTGTGTGGTGTGTGTGTGTGTGTGTGTGTGTGTGTGTGTGTGTGTGTGTGTGCAAGTGTGTGTGTGTGTGTGGTGTGTGTGTGTGTGCGGTGTGTGTGTGAGTGTGTGTGGTGTGTGGTGTGTGTGTGCAGTGTGTGTGTGAGTGTGTGTGTGTGTGTGTGTGTGTGTGTGTGTGTGTGTGTGTGTGTGTGAGAGAGAGGTTGGTATCTTACTACAAAATAAACACTTTTGAAGTTGGTCTCACTCAGACTGGAATTTTGTCCTTTCCAAGTTTTCAAAGTGACTTGTTCCCAAGGCTTCAGTGTCTGCTTGCAAAGATTTATTGTAGCTCCTGTCTGTTTAAGTTGTGAAAACAGACTTTCCTGCAAAAGGAAGTCAAAGATGACGCTGGGGTATGCACACCAAGAGTAATCTGTGTGAAGTGAAAAAACCCAGGGAGAGGAAGTAATTCTTATTTTTAGGCTTTCCTTTCTGGATGTTTGTGTGACTGCTGCTCCTGGGAACTGTGCTGCCTCTCATACTTCCGATGCCTGGCCCGTCTATGTATCCCCTCCAACTGGAAAGGAAAACAACCTTTAATTTAAGTTTGATTATCTCTGCTAACCAGGCAGTACAGGTAATGTTTTCCAACTTCACGAGACATTAGGTGAAACCTTCCTTAATGAAGTTACTGGAATCTTCAAGCTATGCCACTGTTCAGTTTCAAATTAGGCAACAGAATGGAATAAAAGAGGATATGGAGAATTCTGAAACAGGATATTCACAGGGCAATGATTTCAGTCATTCAGTAACCTGAGTTTGCATGAAACTCTTGTTCCCATGGGTTTCTAACAGAGGGGCTTGGGGCAGTGCAGCCTGACAATCTCTAATATGAGTAGTGAATGGATTTGATTGGACTCCAAACATTTGCTTTTTTAACTTTGGAATCTTGGTTTAGAGTCCCAATGCCCTCACAGCTTCTAAAGCAGGCAGTGGATGCACTGGAGGTGGACGTCACCACACCACCTGCTGGGACACCTGCAAGTGGCAGAACCTTCTGCTCCCCCTGCTTCGCATTTTCTGCCTTCCCATAAACTCTTCCTTAAAATCAGTATTCCGGCCTTTATTTATGAGGGATTTGAGTATGAGTACTAACTGCACGTATGTATGGGTACCACCTGAGTGCCTAGTGCCTCAGAGGTCAGAAGAAGGTTACTGATCTGAAGAATTGCGAGACACCATGTGGGCACTGGGGATTGAACCTGGGGCCTCTGCAGCAGCAACAAGTACTCCTCACGGCTGAGCCACACGTTCAACCTCCCAAAAATGTTTTAAGTTCTATTACTTTAAAATGTTATGCAAATCTATATTAAATAGACACTGTTCATAATAGAATATGTGTATATAAGTGTATATATATATACTTGAACACCCAACGTAGCAGAGGATGGCCTGAATTCTCCATCCTCATCCTCCTCTATCTCCTAACATAGGCTTTTAGACTAGCTGAGACTAGCTGTTAGTTCTGTTAGTTCGGCTTGGATGTTTTTTCCAGTCATAAAGTGTGTGTGTGTGTGTGTGTGTGTGTGTGTGTGTGTGTGTGTGTGTGTGTGTGTGTGTGTGAGAGAGAGAGAGAGAGAGAGAGAGAGAGAGAGAGAGAGAGAGAGACTAAGAAGATTTGAATTCAAGTCATGATGTTAGGAAAGTAAGGTTCTCCATTCAAAATTCACCTGTACTTTGTAACCTTTGAATCATTGATATAGTTGAGCTACAACATTAAAACAGTGTACAAAATTATGCAGTTCGATTTCTCCTGTGACAAAACTCTAGGGAACATGTTTATATTTGTTAATTTAGTATCCACGGCCCTCAAGAAACAAAGGCAAAAGGACTCAATTACAGGTAATTGATCTCACTTGCCCTGAAACAAGGGTCAGAGTCCTTCTGCATCCTCTTCTTCACTCTTGAATGGATTAAGTATGCATGAGTTGATAAAATTAGGAGGGACGAAAGCACCTGCAATTTTGATCCATCTCTGCATTGAGCCAAGCTTGTTTCAAACTTTTCTGTAAATGCATTTACTTTTCTGAATTGTAATTGCCAATGTTTATGTAAATGTTGCCTAAACCTTAATTTCTCTTCTGAATACTTTCCACATCTGGTCTTTGCCCTTCCTTTTATTATTTTACCTCACAAAGCTTAACCTTAGCCCAGACAATATTCTCCCCCAAAATTGCTACACTGAAGGAGACTGATTATCATTGCATAAATATTATCTCCAAATAAGATTTTTTGACTGCCCACCCGTGGAAGGCACTGAACTAGACCTTGCAATAAATGCTACTGAATAACTTCCACCTCTGCTCATAAGATTTGTGATGCTCAAAAGGAAAGCCCAAATTACCTCATATCCTAGCACCTGCTATGCTCTGACTATAGATGTCTTTTCTCTATGTTGCAATCTGGAAACTCTTATTATGAAGTGGTCAATCGTTACACAAACTTTTTAGGTCCTCATAAGCTCTCTCTTATTAGTTTCTCATTCTGATAGGCTCGGGAATCACGCCATTCATAAGGATGTCTGCAGACCTAGTCTTTGGTCATTAAAGAAAACATGGCTTTTCTTCCATAAATAAGAAGGTAGGTGCATTGATTAACGTTGCCTTCCTTTCATGGAGAGATTCTCATTACCCTTCTACTTGGTAATGTTTTAGACACTTTTAGTTTTTAAAATTGCTATTCTTGATGAACACATGATTACATTTTATTTTAATTATAATGGACTCATTTATATTTTATGTGTGTCTGCATGTGTGTACTTGACTACATGTATGCCCACCGCCTGATGATGCCAGAGCAGGTGTTAGATCTCCTAGATCTTGAGCTGCAGTTGTTATGAGCTGCCATGTGGATATGGAGAGAGGAACCCAAGTCCTCTGCAATATCAGAAGATCCTCTTTCCTCACGATCCATCTCTTCAGAAGTTTTCAGCTTCTAGATTTAAATATTAACGGACTACTAATTCTATTAGTACTAATTACATTCATCATGTTGAACAGGATATTTCTAAAACTCTTGACTTTCCTCTCTACTCATCCCAGAAACCACTGGGTGAAACACATCATTATGATCTATCTTAATGTCCATCAGTGAATTGCATACATGGACAGCGAGGCACTAAGCCCTGGTGTTCCCCAGATAGCAGCCGACATCTGCTTGCCTGGGAACTGCTTAGGTTACCTTCAGGTTGACATGTTACAATCTGTTTCTTAACTAATCCCACTCATAGTTTAGAATGGGGAGGGGACCTTGAGGTCCAGGAGGACTAGGGATTTAAGGCTACACTGGACAAATGGGAAGAATCTACCTCTCAGAAGAACTCAGACAACCAGGAATTCAGGAGGCAGGAGCATGTTATTAGGTATAAACTGTTTTCTGCCTTAGTCTGAGCTGATGCTCTCGCTCTTCGTAAATCTGTCTTGTTGTTGCTATCGAGTTTTTCAGAACTTTTATTATGAAGAGAGGATCAGTATTTCTCATAACCATTCTCAGCTTTTCTAATTAAACTTTTTGGTAGCTCTTATATGCAAGCAAGATCGTGGTAATTTTTTTTTAATGCCTGGCTTATTTCACTTAGTATAATTCCCTTCTGCATTGGTCATGCCCGCTTTCAGGCTCAAAAGTATTCTGTTGTGTTTATAGGACCCATTTTTAATTCCTTCTTCTGAGAATAGATACTTATGTTGTTTTAAACTTAGCTAAATGCATAGATTTTAAAAAGGAAAACCGTAAAAGATAATGTAATTATTACCTTTTGAGATTAGCATCAATTAGAGCATTCATAGATTGGTTCAGATGTGAGTACTTTGGACATATAAACACAGGACAAATATCTTTGAAGAAATGCTTGGTTTCATTTTCTTCTGCTGCTTTTGGCTATGGGTGGCATTGACCGGACTGGGATTCAGATCATGGATTTGCTTTATTGTATATTTGGCAATTCAACCTTTCTGACCCTCAAGTTTCTAACCTGTAAAATTGGAGCAATTTTGTATGCAGCCAGTCATTACCAGTATGATGGATGATTTAATGCAAAGTGCATATTCCTAGTTATAGCCAGTGTCAGATATATGGCAACTATTACTGTAGCTCTTAGCTGGCTTTGAAAATGTGTTTAAAAAAACCATATCAGTCCTTAAAATTATACTTAATCTTTAAATATTATTAAACTTATTATGATTAAGTTGAAATCCCTCCTGCCTTTCTCTTGTCATTCCTATAGGCTCATACTGCAATTATGAACCAATTAATTTGAGGAAAAATGTAAAATATACAATCATAAATGAGGTTTTAAGGAGCCTACATATCAGGACACAAGTATTCCAATGACCTCTTGAACATGCCCCATAGGGAAACTCTAGATTATACCAACATCAAGGTCACTTTGGACAATCATTTCTGAACTTCCTTTAAAAATACTTTCAAAGTCAGTATGAAAGTCACCACAAAAGCTAATGACCAGACATTTGTCCTTCATTGTATTGAAAGAAAAAGTGACATCTAACTAATTATTCTTCATTAAAACTTACCATGAGTTACTTTGAGATCCGGCCCTTTCATTTTTTATTTCTTTCTCTCTGTCATTCCAATCCTCTTTCCTTTAGTTTGACTCAAGTATGTATTAAACATCCACGTATGCCTTGTCAAGATAATGACATGCACATGGGCAATGTACCTCATTGGTTTACTCCATGTTTCTGCCTTCTCATAGAGAGAATACAGGCACCGAACTGCAGGCCATCTCAAGTTGAGCTCTGTGTGCTCACGGACAGCTTGATATGATGGGACACTTTATCCTGGAACACTGAAGGGAAGGTGGTTCTGGTCACAGGCTAGACTTCTCATGTTTCTTGTCCCTGGGACAGTCACTGCCTGTTGTCCAAACCCGTCTGCGTTTCATCTTCCTGTCATTGAACACGCCCATGCTCTTGTAGGCATTTGCTCATTTGCGTCTTTGTTTATTTTTGCCGTGGCTGGCAAGCTGCAGTTGATTTCTGCCGATGACATCTATAGTAATCTTCTGTTTCAACTTTGATATGCTGACAGGGTTGTGTTAATAGAAGTGTTTGTGTAATTATTTGAATGCTTTATTGGATTCTCGTATTCACTGCTCGTGCAGTAGAAGTTGGGTAATAGGAAAAGGGAAATGCTGATATAAATAATAAGAAATGAATGTCTTAGATGAATATAATTGAGATAAAGAAGGAAATTTGGCATTTAAGTAATGAAGAATAATTAGATTCAATGGAATAGAGCCTATTGACTGAATAATTATGAGAAAAGGGAAAATCAAAGAATTTATATTATGCATTGAAAGTATAGAACATAAAGCTTCTGTTTCTAAGGAAAAGGGAATATGATGGATTTTATAAAAACAAGAATGAGATTAACCTTTTAGGGGTTTGATAAATATACGCATTTAAGTCAGTTAACAATTTTCTTTTTTTAAATGTGCATATGTGAATTGCACATATGCATGTGGGGGCCCCTGGAGGCCAGAAGATAACATTAAACTTCCTGTCAGGGTTTCAGTTACAGACATTTGTAAGACATTCAATATAAGTGTTTGAAACTCAATGCTGGTCCTCTGTGAGAGAAAGTAGCACTCTTATCCACTGAGAAATGTGGAGACGTCTAGATGCTTCATGTTCTTGCCTTGACTTTATTGTAATGACGGACTGGACTATAACCTGCAACTGAGGACTAAAAGATACCCCTTTACTCCTAAATTGCCTTTTAACAAATGACTGTTGGCATAGCAACAAAACTAAATTAAGACAATGGCATGGCAGCTGACCTGTAATTCTAGCATTGAAGGGCAAAAGACTGGAAATTCCCAGTGCAAGCTGGCCAATAAAATCAGTCTTATTGGTGCACTCTGGGTTTGAGTGAACCTGCCTCTAAAACAATCCTACAGTCAATAATACAGGGAGGATTAGTGACATCAGACTTGAGCATCTGCATACTCCTGTACACATACAAACATGCATAGGCACACACACAGGGAAGGGGGGATGGAAGGAGGGAGAAAGAGAGGGAGGGAGAGAGAGAGAGAGAGAGAGAGAGAGAGAGAGAGAGAGAGAGAGAGAGAGAGAGAGAGAGAGACCTCCATGGATTTGTCTGTCTCTGCTTCTTTGACTCTGTCATTACAATTGTGTACCACCATGCCTGAAGGGTTTTTTTTTCTTATTTACATGAGTTCTTGGGAATCAAACTTAGCTTACCGTGTCAGAAAGATAGGTAGTTGTTTCCTGCCTGAACTATATCCCCAGACTATGTACATATTCTTAAAAGACACAATTCACCAGAAACTGCTATTCCCAACATCATAACTTGATTTAATCTCTAGCCTTCATAGTCATACTATAGTAATAAAATTATTACATTAAATACATAGGAAAGACAAAAGATTAGATTGGAAAATTATGTAGACAATTAATATCAGAAGTAATAATTGATATGTGCCTAGATTTGGACAATGTTTTGTCAATCCTGGATATATCATGAAGAACTACTGAAAGCAAGCTTTGAATGTAAATAACCTTGGGATTAGGAATTCAGAGAAATTGCCTTATTTTCTGTTTCTAATTTTAAATACATCCACTTGCTAGTGTTATCTTTGAGTTGGATTGGGCAAAAGTTTCATCTGTCATACAGGAGTTTTGAGAAAAAAATCCTCGAGGAAAATGAATATAACTAGTTATTTGTAAAATTTTTATCTACAAGAGGCAGAAAAATGAATCATTATGAAAGAAATCGATCTCCGAGGTTTAGCAGTGGAGAATAAAGCAACAGGGAAACTGGGGAAATACCCCCAGTGCTATTGTTGGCCATGCACACAGTGATGGAGATGAGAGCCTTTCCACTATTCTAAGATCACACTTTTGTCATTTCGTCCCATTATTATGAAATAAATGAAGTACGATTTCAATGGATCTTGTTCATATAATAGAGAAAAAGAAGTGAACGAGGACAAGAGCAAGGCACACGGAAATATCTGGAAGCTCTGAGGGCCAGGGGAACTTAGTTAAAATCATTGAATTTTTATGAGGCAATATGAATGCAAAGTGTGTTTTGCAGCTAGATATTCTTATGTCATGAATGCATCTTTGAATAAGGTTTCTGAATCACTTACGTTTGTACCGTAAGTGAGACAATTTAGGTAATTGTCATAATTGTGGCCACGTTCTGGATTGCTTTTCAATTCCCACTGCCAATTGTCTGCTCTTTCCGTGAGACACAAGAGATGCGAAACTGGGGAAATATGATTTTTTTATAGTTAGCTGCCCCTATTAATGAGATTAATCTACATTAGTCAGAAATTAAATATTAAATTAATCTATATTAGAGAGAAATTGCATACTCACTTTGAAGTCCCCTAGTGTGATGTTTCCAAAGCAGGGTTGCAATTTATGTAAATCACATACTCTCAGAGTTTGTAGGACTTAATTTAATACTCTACACTCAGAAAAAGTTTTCTAAAATTATCACAGGAAGGCAAAAATCTAAACTACTTAGAATTTTAGAAAGTCTGAAGAGGTAATGTTTCTTGGCATATGCACATATATATGTGTTAAATATATATTCTAATTTTCTCCTTATGCTACATAATGTTTTATCCCCCTATGGTCAATGACTGCCATTATCTACTGGCACATTAGGTGCCATCCCAGCTGGGGACAGCAACTCTTTCCACACTTTGTAGTATGCACACAGGTGACTACCAGACAGTGTCGCTTCCTGGGATGCAATGGCTAGCCTACAGGAATTTGGATTCTTGACCTGGAGTCTGGAACTTATGAGCGCAAAATAACTGGACCCTCCTATTCTTGAGGTTTAGAATTGTGAAACCTGGATAATATGATGATTGGACACATCTCTTGAAACTGTTGGAGTACTACATTGAGTTTTAATTACAAATAAGTAAGACACGGCTTAGCGTAGGCTAGATCCTCAACAAAAGTAGTCCCCTATCGCTTCAATCTAAGGAGCTCCTTAGGGAAATGTGGGGATGAGTGGCCCATTTGCTTTGTAACTTTGAACTGCTCTTCCTCAGATCCTGTTTTCAGTTTTGCTCTTTCAGGTCATCTGGCTATAGAGAATGTCATATGGACCAGGAAGTACTGACAAATGTTTGAAGATGTCCTTCATCATATACTCACTAATCCAAAACCCCTTTGAAAGTGTTAGCTATCCTGGTAAATTTGAGTATATCCAAGAACAAGAACCCAGAGACTCCATTGAAAACTTTCCTGGCTGTGAGGTATGTTTCTTTCTGTTTAATGTAATTCATTGCCTGGGAAAACTGGAATGCATTTTTTTTTCAGACTCTATCATTCGTGGTCAAGATGGCTGCACCCTGGCTTCTTTTTCAAGCCTTTTTTTTACGCATCACTCTGAGCCTCAGAGTGTAGGAGCTTTCCTGCTTGGGCCAGTGGTGCCGGAAGTGCAGCTGTTGAAAAATCACTCTTCTTGTTTTACATGATATGTCTGTTAATGCAATCCGATATAGCATTTGCCTTTTGGTGACAGTGTTACACCGCTGAATCATATTCAATCTTGCATCCATTATTTCTTCCCTAGTGAATCGCAGAACATTTGTCTTTATTAGCTCTCACAGTATTGATTTCTGCCCTTTCCTTCTATTGATATCAAACCACATTTTAATCATATCTACCAGACTTAAGTTTTGTATTTTAACGTAAAAAAAAAAATCCAAATGGGAATTTTAAAAAGTGCTTTAAGAAAGACCCGTTGGGTTCTATCATACTATGAGGGTACTGGGTACTAAGAATCTCTAATGGGAGTAGGGAGGGCTCCATAAAGGATTGACATTAATTTTCTTTTGCCTTGAGAATGGGTTCATAAATTTGAATTACCAATAGTAATTGGTTAAGGCTAATTTGCCATGAAAACTAAGTGAAAATTTCATGCTTATGAGGTCTACAGAATGGGCTGCACTGTGCGGATCATGGGCCATCATTTATAAAACGTCTGTTATGATGAGCGCTCCATCCACAGTGATCTTGAATACGATAATTTTCTTCTTATGATGATTTAAAAACAAACCCCCAGGGGCAATCTGGATATTTCTTTTCAGTCAGTTAAATGTTACAACTATTTACCAGTTATAGAATAGGAGATTTTCAAAATATAAACAAGATAAACTTATTCTCCAGACTTTAAGTCATTTCTCCTTATGTGTTTAAAATGATTTCTTAACTAGTTTTAAAGAAATGGTTGAATCTAAGTTGAATATTTGAAACTCTCAAAACTTTAGCTTTTACGGGAAATGTATTTCAGAATTATTCTAACTTTAAATAACTGTTAGCTCTTAACTATCAGTTAGCACTCTACATTTCAGAGAAACAGAACATTAGAAAGTTTCATGACAGAATTATTACAAAGAGTGATTAATTTCATCATCGCTTTGGCAGCACATATATGGAAATTGGAATGATACAGAGAAAATTAGCATGGCCCCTTTGCAAATTCATGAAGTGTTCCATAATTTTTGAAATATAAATAAATATAATATTAATAATGAAAAAAGAAAAACTGTTATGCCCACACATATGTGATTGTGTCACTGAGTGCAAAGACTAGAGGGGCTCTTTTTTGTTGTACATGAAAGTTTCAATGTAGCACTATGCATATCTATATAGAATGGGTGTGAATAAACTCATTGATTATAGGGGATTTTTCACTTCACTCAGGTCACTAAGATTAATGGCAAACAAAGAGATGTGCATGTAACGTCCACTGAACATTTAAAGCTAAACTTTTCAAAATGCCTTAAGGTTTAAACCATTTTGTTAAGGTGAAACTGATATTCAGTTCCAAGGGACATACTATAGGAGGTATTTTCTATAAGGATGTTTCTGGGAAAAATTGATACTTAAGCCTGTGTACTTGAATTAGTCTTTGTGCCCCCTCCAGAATGCAAGTGGGATCCTTCAGTGAGTTAAAGGCCTCACTACAGCTAAAGTCTGAGTCTAGCAGAAGTCTGAGTCTTCTCAGTCTTGCCTGTTGGCCTTGAGCTGTGACACCAGCTTATTCATGACCTCCGTCATCTGTTAGTTTACCCTGCAGACAGTGTACTTGCCAGTCTAATTATGTTTTGACTACTTCATTAAAATAAGTATATTTCTCTATAAAAAAACATATGACTTTGCTTTCTTTATGCTCATTTATTTGCAGTCTTAGACTGTTTTTTTTTTTTTGTCATGGTAACTATAGACAATTCATTATTCCTTCTAAGGCAAAAGATAAAAAATGACAAACATTTATTTTTAAACTTCCAAGCACATCATTCTTGCTGCTTCTAATCATAACTACTTGTTGAAAGTGACGGTACGATCTGGAATCACCTAAAAAGAATATTGGTTCTCCTATTCGTTCCAGCTGTGAAGATTGTTCAAATAGAGAAAAAGCCTAATTTAATTTAGTTCTCCAGTTTGATATTAAAACTCAGAGAACTTGACAGTAGTTCCCGGTGGACTCGGTTCCATCAAGAGACGCTACACTCATAGCTCCCTGTGAAAACTTGACCCTGTCTCCTAGGACTTCTGAGACATAGTGAGAAACAGGATGTGAAGTCTCTGTGTCTTCGGAGTATAATTTACTGTGCAACTTAAACTCTGGACCTGTTTAATGGTCCCCACAGCAGAGTTTCTAGGCCAACAACTAAATCAGCCGCAGTGCTCTGCAAGCCTTATGATTTACAAAATTTAATAAGCTGGGGTCTCATGACATTTTCCCCTGCCCCCAAGATTCAACTTTTAAAATCGCTGCCAAGGAGGTTGTCAAAGGAGCACGTACCCTTTGGCATAATGAGACTTACTTAATTTTTTTAACCACACAAAAGCATATAAATATACCACTTCTATTATTAATTCATTAACAGTGAATAATTTCTAGAGCATTCCTCTTGCTGAGATGAGAAAATACATGAGTGATGTTTCTGCATGGTTTTATGGAAGTGATATTTTGGGGTAGTTTTTTTTTTTTTTAAGAGCCTACCAAATTGAGTTACATAGGAAGGTCAGATTATTTGACAGTTTCTCAATTGTGTGCTGACATGTCACGCCGAGGTTTGCCATAAGTCAAAGTCCTTTGTCACTACTTGGAAGTTTATTTTGCTCATTGAGGTAATGTACAGCATTTTGTGCTGGACTCCTTGGCTTTTTTTTTTTTTTCTTCTCTTTCCAAGTCTCAGCTTGGTCACGTCGTTACCTAAGAGGATGCTCAACTTTATCAGTCTGAATTGTGACATTATATGGCTCTTCAGGTAAAACTTATTTTCAAATGGGGAAAAGCAAGTGCCATTGTGGAGATTTGATTATGTATACGTCTCATCATTAATTCCCACTGTACTCTGGCTTGCCCATTATGTCATATGGCCAAGCAAGAGGCCTTCCACAAACACAGGATGACCTACAGGACTCCCCCCCCCCCGCTTGACAACCTCTTAAGAACAAATGCACTCGATTTTCCATATTTAATATAAAGTAAAATGACACCATTCATCAACCGTGAAGTAGAAGGAACTCAGAGGTCACAGTACTGAAGGCTGCTGTTCCTGTTAAGATTGTGTACAAAAATATAACGCTTCTTCCATTGTTTAACGCTTATTCACCCTTCCTCCTCAGGATAAATTTCCTTGTACTAAAATAGACACATACTGCAGATCTTGAAGCCAGTGTCTTCTGCGTCCTGTTTCCTGTCTCCTATTGTTTGTATATCCTTCATTTCTCCCAATCAACGTCCTGTTTTTTCCACTACATAATTCGAGTTCATGTAGATTGATTCTCCAGTCTTGTTTTTTCTTTCCAACCCAGCCTTAGAGGAATAGTGTATTTATTACAAATGTATGCATTTCACACTCTTTAGGAAGATTGGCTTATGTATAATGATAAATGTTAGAAAAGCAGCTATATTCTATTATCACAACCTGCCTGCTCCGTTTTCTTTCCACTGCCAGGAGTTTTCATGGGTGCGTGGCAAAACAAATTGCAATCACCTGAGTATATTCCACTCTGTTTCTGTCACGCTGCATGATGAATGTATTTATTCTTCAGCTCAGAATTAATACATCTATACCTCCATATATATGGAACAATGGGTGCACCCAGGCCTCGTCTGTATGCATGGGCAGATGATAAGAAAAAGCTACAGGGAACAGCTTGAAAATACTTTATGGGATCAATGTAAAAATGTTTTATGCTCATATTTGAACATCTAAGGCCTGGGGTAAGACAGCTCTTAAGGTCAGGCAGAGAGGGAGATTTTCCTCTCCTAAGCATCTATCAACAGCCCTTGGAAGAGCAGTCAGTGCGAGCATAATTTAATATGCCTGCTCCCTGAAAACAATGCCTTCTTGACATCATGTCACAACGTGTGCTTCAAGTGAAGATTTTCAGGTGGTCTGTTTTTCCGAATTGATTTCCTTTTATCAAAAAGTTTGTGCTTAACTTCTGCAGTCATCTGGCATTCTTCTTCCACCCTGGTAACATCGTGCAGCTGCTACCCTGAAGATGGCAGACAGCCTTGCTCCAGGATCTGTTGACTGCTCAGTCACTCCTGGCTAAACTATGGTCACTTGTGGCTAGACTGAGGCAGGGACCCCTGGGGATGAAGCCCCAGGTTTGACAGGCACAGCTGAGGAAGGCCAGGCACATCAGAGAGTGTCTCTTGCCAGCAGGGGCTGCTGCAGAGCAGGCACAGGCCGGTTGTTATTCCTGAGTAGAACCTGGAAGAATGTCAGCTGTGCTGAGGCAAGAACTGTAGGAAATGGGAAATGACTGGAGATAATGAAATGAATACATCTGAAATCAGTCAGGAAAATACAACACGCTATAAAGAAGTCTTGTTGGGGGGAGGGCGGCAATGGGGGGAGGGTGGGGAGGGGAACACCCATAAGGAAGGGGAGGGGGGGGGATGGGGGAAGGGGATAACCCTCGAAATGTATATAAGAAATATTCAAGTTAATAAAAAAAAAAAAAAGAAGTCTTGTTATTATATGTGGAGATGTGAATACAGATTGTGTGTGTGTGTGTGTGTGTGTGTGTGTGTGTGAGAGAGAGAGAGAGAGACAGAGACAGAGACAGAGACAGAGAGACAGAGAGACAGAGAGAGAGGATGTAAATACCAGAGAAGTATGTGAAAAATGTGCTGTAAAACGTTGAGGGCCACAAATACTTTTGGAAAATCTAAGAGCTGTTAAAAGCATAGAAAAATGGCCACCCTTAACCTTTCCTCTTTTTTCTGCAGATAAACCATGTAAGTTGAAGACATTTTTTCTATTTATCATTTTAAAGAGAATTTATGTAAACATTTGCATGCTTTGTTCATAGTTTATTGTTTAAAGAAAATGTTTCTGTGAATTGTGATGCTTTAAAGCTCAATGGCAAGTAAGGAGAGGTGGGACCCAAGTTCCCGCTTACTGCAAAGAGGTATATGGAGTGTATGGACTCGTGCTGGTATATCCGTTTGGACGTTACAGGAACTCCACTTCCTTAGGGTAAGGAATTTCCTCAGCTGTGAGTAATGATGTATTCATTCTCTTTAATCCCAGAATTCCAGAGAAACATTAAAGTGGAGGAAAAAAACCTAGGAAGGGGTTCTTCATTAATCACATGTTATACAGTTCTGAGAACTGATCCCTACATGAAAATATGTTTAAAAATTGCATTTACGTGTGTGTGTGTGCGCGTGCGCACGCATGCATGTGTGTGTGCTCGTGCATGTGTGTACATGTGAACCATAGTATATACATAGAGAACAGAGAACGCCTTGGGATAGTTGGTTTTCTCCTTCTATCATGTATGGATTGAACTAATATTGTTAGACTTGGTGGCAAGCAACTTCACAGGCTGAGACAATTCAGCCCTGTATTTGAATTATACATGCAACCCAAGTGAGCCTTTATTTAAATAGAACAAGTCAAAGTAAATTTTTTTATAATAAAGTAAGCAAAGAAAAAAAATATCCGTAAAATGAAGAATCCTGAACACCTGTTGGTAGAATGCCGCAGAGGAAAAGAGGCTCTAATAGAAATGCACTTGCTCTACCCAGCAGTTCAGGAATATCAGCTAAAATGTCATGCTAAATGAAGGGAAAGGAATGGAAACGCTGTTGAGTTTAGCTTTATATAAATATTGCAAGCACTTATGTATGCATTGGATTCTCTGATATCTAATTTAAACCATTATTGATTAGAATTCTTTCAAAATGACATTCAGTACCTTGAAAGTAGTCTGGAAAAGTCTTTATGAAATGATATGTTATCATTCCTTCCAGGTTTGAACAGGGATTAGTGGAAAAAAAACTGGCTGAAAGCTAATGCATGAGTGAATCAGGTTATAAAATTGATAGCATCTATGAAAGTCTTCAAGAATTCAGTTCACTTTGACAGAAACATATTTAGCAGCTACTAGGTGCCAGATACTCTATTAGGAATTAGGAATTATTACAAGAATAAGACAATGTTACTTTCCTAAATGAAGTTAGAGGCTCAGACAGAAGATCAGTGGATTTCAAAAACGGGAACAGTATGGTAAAACATTCCCAACGTACTATGTTCTTTTGGGAGTACCGTGGGGAGTGTTGAGTTACACACAATGGGAATCAGGAAGGCTTTCTGAAGGACACCATACTTTAGTTGATTTTCAGGAAGTAATAGCAATTAACTGAAGAAATAGGACTTGGAATTATCTGCAAGGGGCTATTTTGAGTAGCCTCCCACTTTCATCCTAGAATCCATTTCATATATAAGACTATGTTTTTTTTAGAAGCTTTGATTTTAATCCCTCTAAGGGCAGCCTGACTCTTCAAAGGGAAGAGTTTAGTCATTCAAAAAAATATAGTCAAGAAATTCTACTGTTAAGGAAATGAGAGGGTGGACCACTTATTCACTAACAAGCCACTAATGGAATCATTTATATGCCAGACACACCTCTGGGTTCTGGGGTTAGAGCTGTGGCTACAGACTTCCCCTGCTTTCAGTCTGATGACACTTATACTAAATCTACCCATCAATCTATAGTTGTTTTGCTTTATAACCATTTTATAGGGCTGTTGATATGATACAGTAGGTAAAGCCACTTGCTGCAAATGACAGGAGTTCAACTTCTGGGGCTGACCCATCTGATAGAAGGAGAGAACCAACTCCACATGCTGTCCTCTGAACTTCACATAAACAATTCAAAGCTAAGAATATCTGTATACCAATCAAAGTAATAAGTTAAAAATTCCACGTGTGGTTTTCTTTACACAGTGTTTTGTAATGTTAGAATACCAGAGTTTGGGTAATGGTGAAGGAAAAATATTTATTTATTTATTTATTTTTACAATTCTGGAGATGGGAAAGACTATGATGCCTGGGCATGTATGTCTCAAGGAAATTTTTTACAAGTGTATTTTAAGATAACAATGCTTGAATGAAGAAGAGAAGCACATGAATGCAAAGGGGCGGGGATTGGAACAATCTGTGTAGTTTATGTTGAAAAATCCAAGAGACAATGTGTGAGTAAAGAAAGACAATGGGTCGTATATCCTAGGTACCAGAAGCTGTTTGAGACAGACACAGATACTTACATCCAACCATTGGACTGAAGTCAGAGATGCCTATGGTTAAATTAGGGAAGGATCGAGGGAGGTGGGAAAGCACCCTCTCAGAGGCAAGCAGGAGGAGGATTGGGATGAGAAGCTGTGGGAGGGGGCCCAGGAGAGGGCAACAGCTGGAATGTAAATAAATAAAATATTTTTCTTTTAAAGAAAGAATGGAGAGGATGGCAAGTTACTGAAGAAGGGATCATAGAGGAAAATCAGAGGTTGAGGTGAGGACCTGAGTTCATTTGGGAGCATTATGAAGACAAAGAGAATGTATTAAAGTAGGAAGCTGGGTTTATAGTCTCGAGTTCAGGTGAGAGGATTAGAGTGAATGTATACACTAGAATTCATTATTCTATAGATGAAAATCATTACTTGAAGGAAAAAAATCAACTGAGAAAATGACTAGGAAATGATGTTTAAATTAGTAACTAGTAGCCACGTAAGGCAGGCTGGATGAGGAAGAGTCTGAGAAACAACTCTACAGAGGCTTGTTACTGAGGGCTGAGGAGGAGTCTCTAAAGTGAAGCACGATCACCCCCAAAAGTAATTCTTAATAGTTCATTGAGGTGAAAACCGAAAATATTAATTGACTCTGGGCTAAGGGAACAATGGGAACTGAGAAGCACTTTAGTAGTGTGGTGAGTGGAGGACACTTTGGAGAGGTTCAGAGAGGCTGATGGCAAGATAGACAAAATGAGGCTGAACCTCTTTACTGAAAAATACAGTTTTGAAGGGAAGCTGAGGGGGATATGATGAACAGTACTAGAAAGCTTCTAAACGTGAAGGATAACCTTGGGTGTTACTAAAGATTAAAAGGATCCATTTGAGAGGGGAGAGATGAAGATATATGAAAGACAGAAGGTAAAAACAACAGTGTAGAGGGAAAGGAGGGGCCTTAGGTAGTGAAGAGGGATGGAATACAATGTGTTTGCGAAGGGATTAGTGGACAATAGAAAACGGGTGGGATGTGGGCAGTAAAAAAGAACACTTTCCTGAGTAGTATCTCATTTTTCCTTCAGGAGGTGTCATGGAGGCTGCTCTGTAAAATTAAGATGGACGTTGTTGACAGTACAAATGGGTGTCTATGTTATTTAAACCTTAGTCTTACCCTTCTGTTTGCCTTGCTTTGTTCTCTTTGTTCTTTCTTCTAAGAAGTTCTCACTTGAGTCCAAACTCAGCCTTGAAACAAATCAGGATGAACTTGGGGTTGCCAAATGATCAGGATACCCAATAATACATGAACTTTAACTCTGAGCAAAGTATTCATTCAATAGGAAGCAAAAATAAATGAGTAATCCGCACTCTATTAGGAAGAATTCTGCTAGACTCTGGTATAGCATATGAACCTGAAGCCCACGATCCTGCTCTCTTCAATTCTGTCATCAAAATAAAAAGAAAATTTGAATTTTAGATCAGTTCTCATTCCAGCTGCATCTATCTATCTATCTATCTATCTATCTATCTATCTATCTATCTATCTATCTATCTATCTATCCATCCATCTACCTACCTACCTATCTATCTATCTATCTGGGCTAAATGATACAGTGCATGTGTTCTTGATGTCTTAGACAAGCTAGCCCAGCTTTATTATGGAGGCAAAGACCTACCTGGCTTACCTGATTAGTCATAAAGAACTCCAGATCATCTGTTCCAAGACAGCCCCATATAGCAGATGGACCAGGAGGTAGAGCATACTCAATGATGCTGGACAGGCCTTCGTAAGATCTAACTATTGTATAGTAACCTATACTGTATCTTCTTCCTATGCACACAGTCTGCTTCTATCAGTTGTACAGAGAAAGTATGGTAGACTTTACTGGGCTTGCCATGCGCTTTTTCAGAGTTAAGTCATTATGTTTTCTTACACAGCGGTAGCCCAATACTCCAACGTCAATCTTTGTTACTTTTAATTGTTATATTCAGTTTTTAGGGTTAGGCTCAGTTTTGTTTTATTTCGTTTTTTGAGGCACTGAATCCTCTTAGTTCCATGTCAGTTTAAATGCTGCCCAGGCTCATTTATAGCCCTCTTCTCCTGCTATAATAATTCCCTGGGGATGTGTTTACTCTTTGCTCTCAGTCTGTATGGCTGTTCTTCTGGGAACAGCTCTTATACGCTATCATTTCCGTGCAGAAAATGCCACAAGTAATTCTTTTTATTCTGATATTTATTCTCAATACGAACACAATATATTTATTATTATTGCTACGATTTTGTGTATGCACATTCATATATAAGCTAGTTTGTATATGAGGGTGTACACGTGTACAAGAGTGCCATACATGTAAATATGGGAATGCATGTGAAGGATATAGGACAACCTTAGGTTTCATTCCTATGTAATAGATCTACTAATTTCATTTTTGGGTGACAGGCTCTTTCTCTAGCTTAGAATCCACTTAGTAGAAAAGGGTTAATAGTCAGGAAAGTTTCAGTTTTCTACCTACTTCTACCTTCCAAGCAATGGAATAATTCCATTTTGTTTGTTTGGTTAGTTGGTTGCCTGGCTTTGGTTTGTTTGTTTGTTTGTTTACTGTTTTTAACTTTGCTTCTGCAGAACCAAATTCGTTAGGCCATACTTGCAAGCTGACTAAGCTATGAGCTCTGTCTCCAGGTTTAAATTATCTGTTGAGTTTCTCAAGTGCCTTGTCATTGCCTCAAATTCAAAAAGGTCTCATTGGAACCAGTCACCCACTGAAGTAGTTTCTCTTGTAATCCAGATGACTTGATAATCACTGGGATGACAGCAGTACTTCCCTGCCTGTCTTGTCATCAGACACATTCTAGCTTGCAGTGCTGGGCCTAGTACTGCAAGTTTCAGCTCAGATGGTTTTGTGATGAGAGAAATTGGAAACACTTCCTAGAGAGCTCTCACTGTGGATGGTCTGAGGTCTCTTACATGTCTAAAGTCCTGTAAGTTAATACTATGTACTTTCTTCTCTCAGATGGGAAGATGCTTAACAGCAGTATGATTCTGTGAAAACCATGTGTCGCAATGAGAGTTCTAACGTGACAAATGAATATGCAAATACAAGGATCATCTTCTTACGGTAATGAGTAAGTGAAGTTAGACGTGTGAGACACTATTTAGTGGCACACATAAAGCAGAGGCTTCAACTCTGACTTTCTGCCACATTCTCCACACCAGTGACAAATTGATTTCTAAAAGTGTCACTTGTCTTTTGTCACTCTTGCTCACAACCTCAGTGGCTTCCTCTCACCTTCAGGAAGAATATTTAGAACCCAACTCTCGAGCCAAATGCTTCTTCAACAGCAATCCGTGTTGCTTTAAAACTTTACATTTCTACTTCAGCACCCAAGTAATTTGAAGTAGAAACAATGTTTTCTAAATGCGTGGATATCAATTGTTTTGGGATTTAGGTCACGTCTCTCTATCGAACAGTATTAAAAAGGTCATTCTTCCTGCCAGTCTACAGTGCACACATTTGACCCTTTGTAGCTGAAAACTGCACATTTAAAATGAAAATAGATTTTAAATGGGGGAAAATAGAAAGCAATTTTACTGTACAAGATATGGAGTACTTTATCTGCATATGTTTCTCTACCCCAGTAACTTCTGGGAATAGGCACTTGAGCAATTCAGCCAGGTCTACCTTGGCTCTGAAAGGTATTCCCAGTAAGCTGGAAATGATTGATTTCAGATCAGTCTTTGAGCTGATAGCAGGAAGGTAGAGAAAGCGTGAAAATTTTGGATGCCTGGCTGGAGTCAGAGGTACTAGCAAAAATAACTCACATGTCTTACAAGCTTGGCTATATCGCGTTGGGCTCTTTCAATCCATGCGGGACTTTTGAATATTGTCAGGTGCAATTTCATTATGCCTTTTCAGTTCCCCTTAATGGTCTGGGCTGGAGAGTTTTATTCAATCAGTAATTATTTGGGGGTGAAGAGTACACTGCCTTTTCCTAGAACTCTCTGAACTTCACCTCCCTTCTAGACAGACGTGAAGTCCCTTAGGAGGAAGCATTGGTATGCAGTTATTTAAATATTTCTATTCATGTCTAGCTATGTTTTCTTGTATATTTTGTTTTGAGGTGAGGGTCTGTTGTGGTTTATCTAAGAATACTTGGCCAACACGAAGTATTTTTCCTCATTATTATCAGTATTGCTACAATGAGTATCAATAACCACGATGTACAGTGTATGCCTATAAACATTCTGAAAGAGTATGATTGGAAGTAGAAGAAAAATTCTGTTTTGGGCATGGGCCTTTTCACTGTCAGGATCAATATTAATGTTCTCAAGAGCTACCTCTACAGAAAATATGAAGAAGATACTAGAGAAAGACATCGGAGGCAGGACACCCTTTTCTTCCAGTCACTGCACATTTCTGAAAAATAAAAAGTATTTATTTAAAGAAGTTCCCTGTCAAGCTTTTTTTTTTTTATGTTAAAATGAGCAGTAACCAATTTTTGAGAGGCAGATGAGACTACTCTGCATCTTGCTGATCACGAGGTTGCAAAATGGTGTATTGCATAGGGTAAGAACTCTGGATCCCTTTTAGCATCCTGGATCCTGCTTGGATCCCACTTACATGGATCTGCGTAACCACCCAGGCCCCCCGAGTTAAACTGTTCATCTCTCGGAGTGTTTCTCTTCAAATTTACTTTGGTTAAAGGGGGATTAGTAGGCTCTGCTTACTTTTCAAGTTAGTTACCTGCTTGCTATTGTGTTCCCACAGCTGTTCTCTTCTTAGTCAGTCTTTCACTTGTAGGCCAGGCTGAAAGCTGAGTTGTTTCTGTAAGATTTTATTTGACAATCTGTAGCGAAAGCAGGCTGTGAAACCTGGCCTGCCACTTATAAATTGTGCTGATCAGAGCAAGGGATTTAATTTCCCGGAGCTTCAATTTCCCAACCTAAAATAATGATGCAGAAATCGCCATCATGTGGAGTTATTGAAGGAACCGGGCAAGATACTCTTGAGATAATACTGACATCTATCTGCTCCCTAAAGCTCCTGGTGATGCGAGGTACTGCGAACATGTTTTGATGATTTCTTATCTTTATGTGTCTCAGTCAATATCAAATGACTTTCTCTTCCTGCACAACTCATGCTGCTGAAGGAGGAGCAAAGGAAGCAGGAGATACCGGAGAATATTGAAAATGTCTCCTAATTCCCTGTGGCCTGCTTTGATCTCTCTCTGTCTCTCTCTTGAGGGCTTTCTCACTCTCATCCTGCAAGGCAGCAAATAGATGTGATTTTCAAGATACCGAGTTTCTCTTTGCTTTATAACATTTCCTGTCACCTCTTTCTCCACCAGAAAGGACATTGCAACGCCTTCAATGGCTTGCATGACAGGAAATGGCCAGTGGGAAAGGATCTCTAGGCTGCAGCTCTCACAGAAAGGGCCCTCCTTTTCTAGGTCCTTCTTCTTCAAGGAAGACCGACAATTTGGTTTGGTTTGTCTACTATAAATATTATATTGTTTACTTTAAAGTGAACATGTTTTGTAGTTTTTAGGTCTTTTGTTTGTATTGGAGAGACTTAATACAGATTCCTTGAAAAAATGAGAAATGAGAGAAGCAAATAATAAAACTAGCATAACCATATATAAAACCATAATCTGGAGACACTCTCAAGGTAGTTTATAAAAATGATTTACTGACATGTACTCACAAACACACCGTTTTACCCACTATATTCACAGTTTTTCTATGCAACAAATTTTTACACTTGTAATTTCTTGACTAAGTTGTGGATTTCTGACAAATGTACATATTTTTACTTTTGGTAGTTTAGGTAGCATTGAACTTGCCATGTAGCCCAGGATAGCCTTGAACTCATAGTCTTTCTGATTCTGCTTCACAGTATTAGGGTTATAACACAGCAACTTAGTTCTGGGTTAAATATACTTGATATTTGGTTCAACCTGTCCTTCACATTGCAATCCACCTGCCTCAGCCTTCTGAGTCTTGGGATTACAGATGTATACCTCCATGTCTATCCTGATGTAATATCAATACATCATTTTAACATGCTTTCTATAAAGATAGACACCACATTGCAAGGGACCGTGTAAAAGTCACACGAAGACATTTTGATTTAATGAATGAATTATTTAACTAAAGAATGTGGTATGATCATACTTGAATATTTGTCAGGGCTCAGAAAAATGTCTGGTCTTCTTTCCTTTCCTTTCCTTTTCCTTTTCTTCCTTCCTTCCTTCTTTTCTTCCTTTCTTTTGTTCTTTCTTTTTTAGGAAAGGATTAAAGGATTGATTACAGGTTTTAAACAGCTTAGGGAGGTTGGAGAAAGGCAGGAACCTGGCTGCAAGCTGACTCTCAGACCATAATTACACAAGTCACACTGTGATGGTGGCTGGCCAAGGTACTGCTACAGTTACAGTCCCTACCTTCTACTCAAGAGCCACAGTGCCTTGTCCAAACTCAAGAAACTACTGGATCTGGAGCTGCCTTGCTAGCATGACTTTGGCTTTGGTTCTGAGAAGTTAGAGACCAGCTGAACCTCAGGGTAAGGCTTGCCAATCCTGTCTGTACATAACAATCACCTAGAGTGCTTTATACAAGCACAAACACTTGTTCAGCACCCCAGAGACTTTATTTAATTGATCTGGAGTAGGGCCCACTCCTAGTATTGAAAGTGAGTCACAAAACCTCTGGGTGTTGCTAGGTCAGGGCTGAGAATAATTGTAGAGGGACCTCCATGAGAGACACACTGTGGAGATAAGCAAATTGTTAGTCTTAAAGCGCTTTCAGGGGCCTCAATGCATGCTCTTTTTGTCCTCTAACTCAGAACATGGTTCTGCTTGGGAATAGTGTATGAAAAATATTGTGAAGCATGGTCTTTAAAGATGTCAGCCTCTACTCATTGAGACAGCGCAGTGTGGAAAGGCATTTATAAGATAACTGGGAATCAAGTATGGATGTTCAGAAGAGGTACTAATGACAGTGAAGTAGGGCACCAGGAATAAGAAAAACAGATTTAGTCCCTGGAGCTCTGGGGGATCTGGTTGGCTGATATTGTCGTTCTTCCTACAGGGTTAGAAACTCCTTTAGCTCCTTCAGTCCTTTCCCTAACTCCTCTGTTGGGGTCCCTGTGCTTATTCCAATGGTTAGCTGCAACCATTCGCATCTGTATACCACCAACATGGAGGGACCCATGGCCCCAGCTGCATATGTAGCAGAGGATGACCTTATCTGGCATCAATGAGAGGAGAGGCCCTTGGTTCTGTGAAGGGCAGATGTCCCAGTGTAAGGGAATGCCAAGGCAGTGAGGTGGGAGTGGGTGGGGGAGCACCCTCATAGAAGTGGGGTAAGGGGGGAGTGGGATAGGGAGTTTGCAAAGGGGAAACCAGGAAAGACAATAACATTTTACATGTATATAAACAACATATCCAAGAAAAAGAAAAAGAAAAAAATATGGAGTAACCTATTTGGCCGTGGGGAGGGGGGACGGCTGTGTTGTTAAGGTGGACTTGGCATTTCAGATGTAGATACATGACTAAAGGAAATGGAAAAACAAGATAGCTTGGAGAATGTCTTAGGGTTTCCATTGCTGTGATAGAATAGCATAATGAAAAGCAACTTGAGGTGGCAAGGGAAGTCAGGGTAGGCACTCAGGATGAGAAGCTGGTGCAGAGGGCATGGAGAAATGCTGCTTACTTGTTGATATCCCTGGACTGCTCATCTTGCATTCCTATAGCACCTAAGACTGACAACCCCAGGGCTGGCACAGTGGTCTTGGACTTCCCATATCAATCATCAATCCAGAAAACACACCATATGCTTGCCTACCGATGATTCTGGCAGTTGCATTTTCTCAATTGAGGTTCCCTCTTCCCAAATAACACTATCGTGTATAAAGTTGACATAAAACTTGCCATCCCAGATATGGTCTGAGATATTTATTGATTGGTTGGACCATTTAACTTAGGAATACTAGTTAAGAGTTTAAAGGAAGACGAGAAATTTAGGTTTAACTGTGTTTAATAGATAGTTCAGTAGCCAAATTCCTGATTGAGTGCAGCCATACATACGCACAATCTATGGTAAGAATAATTAGAAACATCAATATGTAAAGAATATGAATGAAATGCAACCCTCAACACAAATATAAGAAAGTGAGTAACATATGATCTCAAATTCAGCTAAAAGTAGTCACTTCTCCAAATGAGATATACAAATAGGTAATAAACAGTTGCAAGATGCTTAACAATATCAGTCAGGAGGGAACTGCAAATGCAACTACAATGAGATGCCACTTCCCTCCTACATGAGTGACCAGAATATGTAGACCACAAATATTGTCAAGATTTAGAAAGAGGAGAACCTCCATTCATTGCTATGCAGTCACTGTTGAAAATTGTTTGACAATTCTTCTAAGACACAAACATAGAGAAGCCACTCAACCCAGCAATTCCATTTGTAAATACATATCCAAGAAAAATCAAAATATATACATCTCATACACAAATATTCATAGTGGTATTGCTCAAGAAGAGCAAAATGTAGAGATTAATTGCAGATGAATCAATATATAAATTACCAATGTGTACTATATTACTACAATGAAACATTACTAAGACATAAAATAAAAATGAAGTTCTTATATCATACAATATTCATGAATATTTAAAACATGCTGAATATAATGCTAATTACATTAATATAAGTCTTTATTTGCATGAATTACCTAGAATAGGCAAATTCAAAGACCTAGAAAACATACTATTTGTCCAGGAAGGAAAGAGGAGCGAATGACTGACTGCTAATGCGTACAGCATCTCTTTCCAGTGTGATAAAATATGTTATAGAAAGATAGAAGTGATTGATATGTAACTTCCTCCACATGGTAAAATTCACTGAGTTAAACAATTAAAAGGGTAAACTTTATATCATGTGATTTGCATTTCAATAAGAGGGTCTTTTAGTTTGTTAGTTCAATGGAAGAAGGCTTTCAAAAAAAACCAGCTAGAGGTCAGCATTCCAATTGCGATCAAAATGTCTAACTTTTCTTGCAACAGAAAACTTTGGAAAAAATTTGTTGTGGTGGGTAAAAATTGTATCATGGAGTCAGTGATGAGAAAGGGTTAATTGTATGCAGAGACAGTAATTTTGGAAATGTTTTTGGAAATAGGTAAGGTAATAAAGGAAGAGGATAGGGTAAAGAATGACATATTTAGCTTTGAGGTATTTGTTTGCATTGAACATCATGCCTGATTCAGTGATAGCAAGGAGTCAGTAAAGGTGGACAATAGGTATGAGGAAAAAGTACGTGGATGGCCGTCCATTAAGTGGGGTGGCAGGAGGTGGGCACTGGAAGAAGAATGTTTGAAATCTCTACTTGAAAACTATGAGTCACATGCAAGGAACTAAAGCTGTTAGACTTAAGAGCCTAGAGACCTTGATTTTATCTGCCATTCATTCATTCATTCATTCATTCATTCATTCATTCATTCACCAAATATATATCCTACCCAAAAGGCACTGTTAATAATTAGGTATTTTTGAGTTTAAATGTGTTTTGCATGAAGGGAAAACAGAGTGGGAACCAACAATGTTGGCTGTGGAGTGATTGAGGTCACATTGTCCCTTACCAGGGATATTGAAGACAGTAGAGAAGTGAAGCAACTAGAGGTCTTAGTGAGGTTTGGTAACAATGTGGGTAATAGGTTAGAGCTTTTACTGTCTTCCTAAGCACACCACTGTTTTCATAAGAAAAGACCAGATGTTTATGTAGAGGAAGAAACATGCTCATGTTCACTTGTCCTGAACCAGGTGTAATTGCTTGGCTCTAACCACCCAACCACTTGGAAACAACACATATTGGACAAGCAGCAGAGCAGCAGAACTGGAAAGACAGCAGTTGTGGCTATTAGATTGTTACTCTTTAGGTTATCAGCTTAGACAACAACTTCTAATAACTAGAAATGAGTATAAAAGGACTTGGACAACTCCCAAAGGACATGTCAGGAGAATTAGAACGGCAGAGGAGGTTATGTTGGAAATATCAATAGAATAAAATTGATGCTGGGACTGAACCCAAAATTTTGCATATACCTTGCATATTAACCCTGTGCTACATACTCATGCACAAATAAAGACATTTTTGAGGCCAGCTTTTGATGTCAATCTGGAAGCTCAACTTTCTGGGGCTGATGCCAGAAGCTATAATGATGTGGAAAGAGGAAGCGAGCCTGTGTTATAAGTTTTGCAGTTGTCTTTCCTTCTGTCTTTCAGAAGAAATAAAATAAAATTTTGTCAACAAAATAAAACAAATAAAAAAACCCAACAATGACAATAAAATGCAAGGAGAAGAAAAATAAAATGTCTGCCCAGACATTAATCAATCCTTCAAAGTTAGACCTGCAGAAGCTCTGAAAATCTCGGCATCGCCAGGTTAGGACTCACGTTCTGCATGCATTTCTTTCTGAGACCCTAAGAAATCTAATTTATTTTTCTTCTCATTTTTCTATTTTTATATGTATGTGTTGTGTTCATTATGTATGTTTTTGTCTTCATTTGGGCATAAATGTATGTGACATGCTTCTGCACATAGAAGCCTAATATTGAGATAGGGAATCATCCTCACTTTTTTCCACCTTATTTATTATTTAAGGCAAAGCCAGTCAAACCCAGAGCTTGAGATATGGCAAGTTTCCCCAGTACCTTGCTCCATCGACCCCATCTTTTTCTTCTGAGGCTGTAATTAGAGGCAGGCTGTGATGCCCGCTTGCGTATCTGAACTTAGGCTTGTTTAGCAAATGCTTTAACCACTGAACAATCTCCCCAGCCCTGGAAAAACTAATTTCAATTGTGTTTGGCTTCTGATGCAGTTAATGGGTGTCTCGGTGGAAAACTAGGTATACCGATATACAGCAACATAGACCATAGTGACTCCTGAGACACGTGGAGCTTCGTTCTAGTTGTCAGCTGTGCCAAACTCACTCAGGCTAAAATCTTTTCTCCTTGATTCCTATGCCTAGGCAATCTTTTCCTGGACATTTGCATAGATCGCCCACCCTTCCTTCAGGTCACTTCTCACATGTCATCTTCTTAGAGTGGTTTTTCCTGCCTCTTTTCATAAAATGTCATCAATCCTTCCTCCAAGCTGCTACTCTTCCCGTTCCTCCCTCATTTTTCACCATGACAGTCACTGCCATATGACACAATCAATACCTGTTTGCTCTTTGTCCGTCTCTTCCACAAGGGTCTACACACCATGAGGGCTGAGGCACATTCAGGTTTGTTTCTGTCCGTCATGCCCCAGTACTTGGAACGAAGCCAGGAGCTGACAACAGAGATGTGTTCAGAGTAGATTCGAAGATCACCAGAAAATGAAGCGTTTCCCCAGCCATTGCCCTGTGCTGCATCCCGCTAGCTCCTGCCAGAAGTCGTTCATGGCCACTTCCAGTCTTTCCACGACGGCTGTAAAGCTGCTGTCCTCTGCTCGCACTGTTACACCATGTACAAAATAGAGTCGCCCTATTCTTTTCTCCTACACTAAAATACCGCATGATACTGAGGATAGGTGGCTCTCACTGGGATTTATCTCTCATTATCAATGCCAGAGGTTTCTTCTTGCCATTTTATTAGGATTGATTAATTAACAAAACAATCAGTTTCAATGTGACTTTCATACATGTATATATTATACAGTGATCACTTTCAATCCTCTATTTTCATATTCTGCTTGCCAGTCTCACTGGTTCCTTTCCTCTATCTCCAAGCCCCCTTTGCCTTTTAATGTCCTTTATCTATTTTTTCTTTTACTTATATTATTATTACACATGTACATGCCTGTAAATTCATAAATAACCTTGTGTGACCCTTAACTGTTGCTCATATCTATTTAAGGCTGACCATTTACTATTGGGAAACAATTAGAAGGCTCATCCCCTGCAAAGATTGAGTTCCCTCTCTACTCAGCCATTAATTGCCTGTAGTTCTTCATCTAGGGCTGGGGTGCTGTGAGATATCCCCTACCCATGTCAGCATGTCAAATGGTGTTGTCACTGTATAAGTCTTGTGTAAGTGACTGTATAGTTCATTTTCAAGGATATAGCTTCCTAGTGCAGTGTAGAAGACACAATTTTGCAAAAGGCATTCTTGCTCTCTGGCTCTTATCATTTTTCCACACTGTTTTCTGTGTTGTTCCCTGAGCCTTGAGTGTAGGGGTTGTGTTGTAGATGTGCCAATGGGGGCTTGTTATCTCACTGTCCATGGTTCTCTGTATTTTAACCAGTTAAGGTCTTCTGTCACAGTATCCATCTACTACAAAAGAAGGTTTATGTTATTTTTTTGATGAGCTACACTTATCTGTGGATAAAAGGATGAGTATATTAAATGAAGTTACAAATTATTCTGGTTCAGGAAAATAGGAAACAGGTTAAAATGATTGGGCATTAGGTGTAAAACAAAACCAAAATGCTACAACAACTTTTTGCACCAAAGGTAACCCTGTAATATATTATCTTTTAATTATAGTAGAAATTGCCCCAGGAACTTGAGGCTTCCATAGGAAAAGATTGCTTAAGTCTTCCTTCTTCTTTCATAAAACTTCTTTTCTACTGTAGCTCTCTCAATGTGTCCAGATGCTTGTGCTTTCAAAAACAAACGGAGTACACGCTCTCTCCCCTCTTGCTCCTGTTTCGCATTACAAGAATCACCTTGCCTGTATTTAAAACTGAAGGCAGTGTGGAATAACTAAAGTAACAGAAAGTGCTGTAATAATTTTAATGGTAAGATAAAAAGCAGGAAGTTGAAATGGAGATCCGGTGGGTTCAGAGTTCCCTAGGAAGTTCCAGCTGTAGTAACCTCATGGTAAGAGTGAGGGATACTCATGGGTCAAGGACAAATCTATTTCTAGCTTGACAATCTTTACAGTCTTCCAATATTTCCAAGTCAACAGTACTTTTTAAAGGATTTCTACAAATTTAAGGTCAATTTTTTATTTGTTGACTTCATGCTTCCATTTATATAAGCCTTTCAACACAAGGAAGGCTGGGGTTTCTGTGTTCCATTTCAAAGATGAAAGTACAATCAAAGTCTTGAGACGCATCCCTATAATCTTTGAGGCATCCTGATACTTCATCTATGCACAAAGTAAACCATTACTGAGCTCTTTAATCACAAAACAGAGACATTTCATATGTTTGTCAATAGGCAATTATTCTAGGCATTGTAATATGAGCTGCTGAAATTAATTTTTTAAGATAGATCACAAAGTAACAGACTTCATCACCGTGACTTTGTACATGTTGTCATTGAACATTCCTCTTTGATCCTAGCAACTTTTTAATCCCTCCCCAACTTACTTATTTATTCCTTCCTCCTCCTTCTACTGCCTCTCTCTTTCGCTGTGAGTAATATTTCTTTAGTCATTTCAGTTTGCAATTGGCACTATGGGGATTCTAAATTAACATCTTGTCCATGAATTTCTCAGACATACTGGAAAAAAATCCATCCCCATGTTACACATTGTTCTGCTACTCTGTCTATCCAAACTTTATGGACTGGCAGTTTCCCGGAGATCCCTTTGCCCACTGTTTCACTTCCGAAGACTGAGTCCTCCAGGATGCCATGGTGCAGTCTCTGGTAAGCTTTTGTTTAGCTTTCATCAAGCCATTTTTGAATTAGCTATGACGGAGGTCTCTTCTGAACAACAGACATATGCTCCCCACTGGAGCCTTTGTGCTCCAATTTACACAGTAGCTAAGCTTGTTCCTTTTTACTAGAAAGATTTCAGCAGAGGAACCAGAACAAAAATTCTATTTTCTGACGTCTACCAACATTTATTTCCTTGACTGCTGTGATGTTGAGCAGACCTTTGAGGTCCAAGTGAATCTCCAGCTGGAGGAGCACCTGGCAGATGGCTGACTCCACCTTCTCTGATTTCTAGCGGTTTTGCTTCATATCTTGGCATGTGAGCTGAGCACAGCTTTGTCCTTGGAAAGTGCTGGTTTAGGAAGAACTTGATTTCTTCAGTAGCCAGTCGAGTGGCCACTGTAGTTTCATTCCTCCTTGATTTGATAAGATGGAGAACATTATTTCAATCCTTAAGTGATTGGTAAGGTTTGATTTGTGACCAAGAATGCTATCGCTTTTTAGAGAGGGACCCATGGGTTCCTGAGGAAAAAAATGCATATTATATTTCTATTGGATTAGAGATTGTGTAGCTATCTATTAAGTCCTTTTGATATATGGTGTAGTTTAACCCTGAAGTTTCTTAATTGAGTTTTGTTTTGAGTTCCATGTCTAGAGATGAGACTGGGCAATAGAAATCACCTAGTATTATTGTGTCAGAACTAATTTGCCTCTTTGTGTCTATTAGTGTTTCTTTTTTATGAAATTAGTAGCTCCTAAATATATTATATCATATATATACATACACACATATGTATAAACTTATATAATATAGTCACATATTATAGTATATATCATATATAAGTAAGGTAATATATACATATATATATACTTTTAACACATAATCATATCTTATTAATGAATTATTTGCCTTATTAATTTGAAACAAGTTTCTTTATATCTTTGACTTTTTTGTTAAGTCCACTTCATCAGATATCATAGTTATGCGAGCTTGTTCTCAGTTTCTGTTCACTTGAAAGTTTTCCATACTTTAATACCCAATTTCTGGGTCTTGAAGATATGTTTCTTGGAGAAGAAAGTTGAACCTCATTTTAAAATCCAATTATTCAATTTATCTGTCCTTACTGGTGAGGCAAGGCCTTCTACATTTAACGTTGTTTTAAGACATTTAATAATTCCTGTAATATTGTTTTCATTTTACTCTTTGGTAGGATTTTATTCTTTAGTCTTTGCGCTCTCTCTTTCTCTCTCTCTCTCTCTCTCTCTCTCTCTCTCTCTCTCTCTCTCTCTCTCTTTCTCCTATTGATATTTGGAGGCTACTGCTTTACTGTGTTGTCTTTAGGTTTTCTTTCCTATTTCTTTTGGTCAGTTACTCTTCTCCTGAAATTGATTCTTTCCTGTACCCTCATGAATGGGACTGTCATGTTGCTTTGTGTACAATGCTCCTTTAAGTATCTTTTGCAGTGATGGTTTTCTTGTCATGAAATGTCTTAGTTTGTACTTGTCTTGAATTTTTCCCTGTCATTTTTTTAAAAACAGTGGTATTTTGCTGGGTACAGTAGTTTTGGTTGGAAGTGATTTATTTTCAGGGTTTGAAATATGTCATTCCATACTTTCCTGGCTTTAAGGGCTGCTGCTGGGTGATCTCATGTTATTTTGATTCTTTATTTTTTTATGTGAATTGGCGTTTTCTTTTTACAACTTTAAAATTGCTTCTTTACTTTGTATTTTTGACATCTTGACTACAATATGTCATGAAACAGCTTTTCTTTGATCATATCTACCTGAAGTTCTAAATGCTGCTTGTGTTTGACTATTTCTTTCTCTAGATTGGGGAACTTTTCTGCTGTATTTCTATTGAATAAAGACCCTACACTATTAGTGTTTATCTCATCTCCCTATTCTATCTCCTGGCTTCCAGATTCTTAGTTTTTTCAAGTTGCATTGTGGTCCCTTATTATTTTTCCCTACTGATGTGTACCCACACATCTTTCTCACCTTGTCCTCCATCCTGATATTCCTTCTTATGCTTGTTTTTTTTTAATTTGTAGATTTTACAGTCTTTGTTTCTTTTTTATTGGATATTTTATGTATTTATATTTCAAATGTTATCCCCTTTCCCAGTTCCTCCCTTCCTCACCCTCTCAGGTTCTGTTTACATTCTGACATTATTTACTGTATAGGAGTTCTCTTTGGTCTGCATCCTTGCCAGCATTGTTGTTTTATTTATTTATTTATTTATTTATTTATTTATTTATTTATTCTTTATTAACTTGAGTATTTCTTATTTGCCCTTGGTCCTGCTAAGACTGAACCCCCAGTGAACGTGATTGTTGGGGGGAGGGCGGTAATCGGGGGAGGATGGGGAGGGGAACACCTATATAGAAGGGGAGTGGGAGGGGTTAGGGAGATGTTGTCCCGGAAACCGGGAAAGGGAATGCTTGTTTAATCTGTTGGTGATATCCTTACTTCTTTTTTTTTTATTTAATTTACTGAAATTTTCATTTCTAGCACTCATCTATTTTTCAGAAGTCTGCTTTCCAACTCCTTCATCCATGCTGCTGACTTTCAGATTGCTTTTTTTTTTTTTTTTTTTTTTTTTTTTTTTTTTTTTTTTTTTTTTTCCGGAGCTGGGGACCAACCTAGGGCCTTGTGCTTGCTAGGGCAAGCCAGCCTACCACTGAGCTAAATCCCAACCCCCAGATTGCTCAGTTTTTCATCCATTCTAATGATGTTTCCTCTGTGCTGTTCACTTGTCTGTGTAGGATTTAGAGGAATTCATATGCCTTTCTATATTCTTTTTTCCTAGGCTATTGATGAATTTGTACCAGAAAACTTTTGAAATCTTCATCTGGTGTTTTCCCTACTTCAGTATCTTTGAGTTTAGTGGTGGAAATACAATTATTTCTAAGAGGAGTCATAGTGGTGGAAATATGATTATTTCTAAGAGGAGTCATGTTGCCCTGCTTTTCTGTGTGTTCTGCTGCCAGCTGCATACCTTTGGGATTGACTTGCCTTGGGTGATGAGGAAATGAAGAGACACCGGACACATATACAGAAAAGCAGGGACCAGTGAGCTGTGTGCTTTGATGGAAATGTACCAATAGCAGTCCAGAAACTCAACTGGTTCCATTTGTTATGCACAGTATCAATGAGGAGGTTGCTTAACTAACTCTAGTAGGAGCTTTCTGTGGAGGAACAGTGTCAGGCTTCAGGGATCCAAGATGGGGGAGAAAGCTGTGCTTGATAATAAAAGGCCAATCCTTTTTAAACATCTGTACTGGACCAATGGAAGATCTCCTGGGTCTGGGGCACTGGGGTCCTTGACATGGCATGCTCTATAACTCATAATCACTCAGAGCCTCGTATGCTCCCTACACCTTTTTTTTAATTACTGTGTTGTGATTTGCACATCTTTTAGGTTATCTTTGTCTTCTGAATTTTTGATGGGCAAGGGAATTTTTTTTTGTTTGTTTGTTTGTGATTTTGATTGTTTGGGTTCTTGTTTGTTTTGTTTGCTTGTTTTTTCCCTATAACCTGCTCTTGTTGGCTTACTTCTCAGTACCACTTAATATACAGGAAACAGGTTGCCATAGCAGCAATGACAACAAGCCCTACGAGATAAAGAAATACACTTAAAATCAGTTATGGCCTACTAACACATCATGAAGGAAAATGGAAATGCTACTGTGAAAGGAGCTATGAAGGTCAATGTTCTATAGGATAAGAGTAGAATAAATGAGTGAAGTAAAGCAAGGAGCCAAGGGGAGGAAAGGAGGGAAACAACAATGTCAAGTAAAGAAGATCCAGGAGAAAAGAAAAAGCAGATTGAGTAACTCCCATAAAGGGGAAGTGAGGAGCGTCAAAGATGGGAAGACAACTGGTAGTTTCCTAATAATAAAAATTGGTCCAAGCCAAAATTAGATAAACATGAGGTGAACAAAACCCAGAAAAACATGAACTTTAAAAAAAAATCCCACATGCCAAGGTCAAACTACTACTAGCTTTTCAAAATTGGGAAAAGATGAATGTATGAAAGGGAAGAGTAAATAAAAAGTAACCACAGTAAGAGCTGCAGTAAGTTGGTGGGGAAGAAGAGAAAGTTACAGGGCAAAACATACAAGAAGAAAAAATCACAAGAGTTGCAGGAATTTCTTGAGAGTCCTCAGAAACTGGAGCCTGCTAGTTAGTCATAAGCACAGAAGGGGAGGATCAGGTGAGCTGGGGGCTCGTCTGGGATTGATCAAGCCTCTCCTTACCACAGGTGCGTTATTTTTAATTTAGCTACCTCTCCTAAACACATGAGCTTTGTATTCTCTGGCATGGGCATATTTCCTTACTCTTCTAAAACTCCCCAAAATGTCCTGCCTCATGTCTCTCAAGTGCATTCAGAGTGAGGGAAGCAAGCAGCACAGAAATGGGAATAGGCAAATGACCCATTTTTGTGCTTTTAAGGCCACCTGACTATTAATCACCCTGGTGAAGGGATACCATTGTGAATATCATGTGCCCATATCCCAGGAACATTGAAAACTCTCCCCTTAATGGCAGTGAATGATGTGTAGGTGGGACCAGAATCTGATTTGTTCTTTGACTTCAGGCTCAGAGCTGCCAAACTTCTGGATCGCTCTCAGTTGATAGGTCCACTCCTAGCCACTAGAGACAGGGCCTCATTTTGCCCTTCCAAGTCTGAGCCAGTCTTCTGCATACTACATCCTTCTGCCCATAAATACTCCGCACAACTTTCTCTCTTGACCATTCTTCACACAGGGTTATGGGCCAAAGTGAGGCTGCCTGACCTGTTGATGTTTCCTGATCTCAGGAACACAAAGTAGACCAGTGTGTAACAATAGATTCTCTGGCCCATGATTGCTGCCCTGTGTCAGACAGTATGATAAAATGAGGTCTTTCTCTAATTCTGCCTAGCTAGCAACGGAATCATTGTTTACACCACAACCCTGTAGGAGGACCAAGGGAACTGCGGTCTTGCTGACCTTACTCCTGCCTAGTGTTTATCTAATTTACCTTTTCTAAGCAGCTTCTGAGTCTCTCCTTCCCACCAGGGAACTACATGGCCTAAGCTGTGCTCAGCTTTTTCTTCTGTGCTTGTACTTGTTTCTGCTATGGACCAGTATTTTTTCATTTAATTTCATTTCATTTTTTTCATTGGTTTTATTTATTGACTTTATACCTGGAGAACAACCCTCTTCTCTCCTCCCAATCCCCCCTACCATCTCCTTTTTGGTATTCTCCCTTTCCTTTCTCCTCAGAGACAAGGTACCCCCTCCCCTTAGTACCAATCCACATAGCACCTCAAATTGCATGGGAACTAAGCACCTCTCTCACTGAGGTCAGACAAGGCAGCCCAGTCCGAGAAAGGGATCCAAATAGGCAACAAAGTATGAGTCAGAACAGGTCCCCACTCCAACTGTTAGGTGATCTGTATGAAGACCAAGGTACACAAATGCTACATACGTTGGTTGGGTGGTTCAGTGTCTGTGAGTCCCCATGGGCTTAGGTTAGTTGCTCTATAGTTCTTCTTGTGATGTCTTTAACCCCTTTAGCTCCCTCATTTCCTACCCCTCGACTCTTCCACAAGACTCCCTGAGCTCCACCTAACGACTGGCCGTGGGTCTCTGCATCTGTTTCTGTCAGCTACTGGATGAAGCCTCTCAGAGCACAGTTATGGTGGATTCCTATCTGCAAGCAGAGCAGAGAATTATTCATAGTGTCAGGGGTTGGCTCTTCCCAATGGAGTGGGTCTCAAGTTGGACCAGTCATTGGTTGACTATTCCCTCAGTTTCTGTTCCATATTTATCCCTGAAAATCTTGTAACCAGGACAAATTTTGAGTTGAAGGTCTTGTGGATGGGTTGATGTCCCCCTCCCTCCACTGAATGCCTTGCCTGTCGAGAAGTGACCCCTTCAGGCTCCATATTCCCTGCTACTATAAGTCTCGACTAGGGTCACCTTTATATCCTCCCAGCAGTCTTTCCCATTCCAGATCTCAGGCATGTCACTGAGATGTTGCCTACTTCAATCTCCCAGCCCCCTCACCCTCCACCCTTGCTCTCCCCACTCCTGTTCCCTCTCTCACTCAGTTCCCTCTCTCCATTCACATCCCCTTCTGTATGAGATCCAACCATCACCCCTTGACCCCCTGCTTGTTACATAGCTTCTTTGGTGCTGTGGAGCATAGCATTGCTATTCTGTACTTTATGACTTACATCTACTTAGAAGTATGGACATACCATGATACCTTTTATGATGTCCTTGTTTTTAATAGCTGAGGAGTATTCCATTGTGCAAATTGTACCACATTCCCTTTATTTATTTTTCACTGGAGGGACATATGCGTTGTTTCCAGTTTTTGGCTATTATGAGTAAAGCTGCTACACACATAATTGAACAAGTGTCCTTGTGGCATGGTGGAACATCTTTTGGGTATATGCCCAGGAGTGGTAGAGCTGAGTCTTGAGGTATAACTATTTTGAAATTTTTTTTAATCACCAAAGTGATTTTTAAAGTAGTTGTACAAGTTTGCATTTCCATGAGCAATGAAGGAGTGTTCCCCTTGTTTCACATCCTTGTCAGCTTGTGCTGTCACTTTAGTTTTTGATGTTATACATTCTGATGAATTTAAGATGGAATCTCAGAGTAGTTTTGATTTGCATATCCCTGACGAATAAGTTCTTGGTCATTAGAGATTCCTCTGATAAGAATTCTCCATTTAGTTCTATTCCCAAGTTTTTAGTTCGGTTATTTACTGTATTAATCTTGTGACCCATGAGAATGGGAGATCTTTCCATCTTCTGATATCTTCCTCATTTTTTTCTCCAAGAACTTCAAATTCTTTTCATACAGAGCTTTCAGTTGCTTGGCTAGCATTAAAGCTAGGCATTTGACGTTAAATGTGGGAATTGTAAAGGGTGTTGCTTCCCTGATCTCTTTTTTAGCCCATTCATTGTTTGTACAGAGGATCGCTACTTTTTTTTTATTTTGTATAGTCATATATATATATATATATATATATATGAGATACAATTATAATATTAGAGAGACACGATTTAAAAAAAGATTTATCCTAAAAGATAAATAAAGGAAAAGTCTTGGAAACCCATACAAGAAACAGAAAGATGACCTAGATCACAGCAAGCAGAGGCAAATTGCATGCTACCCTCGCCTCCAACTCCTTCACCTTCCCTTCTGAGGAGACCTGTCTGGCCCAAGGAACATCCAGGTTAGACCCCTCCCCACCAATCCTCAGCCTGCCAGTCTGCCTGGGACATAGCCAGCGCAGGTGAGCAGCATGCTGTTTCCTGAGCTCCATTCTAAGGGCCAAGACTCTGCCTGCCTCCCCAGGAGTCCTGTCCATGTCAGGAATGTCCAGCCAACACTAGGGCAACCAGAGGGCTAAAATCCAGTGGAAGAATACAATCAACAAGATCCAGGGCATTATGACACCACAAAAGCCCAGCTATCCTACTACAGCAAGCATGAATATCCTAACACGGGTGAAGCACAGGAAAAAATCCCATCTTCTAAAGATAATAGAGGCCTTTAAACAGGAAATTAATAAATCCCTTCATGAAATACAGGAAAATGCAACCAAACAAGTGATGAAGTGGAGAAAATTGTCTAAGAACTGAAAGTGGAAATGGAAGCAATAAGGAAAACACACAAAATAATAGAAGCAATAAAAAATCACAAAGAAAACTTCCCCAAACTGAAAATAAATAAATAAAACAGCAGATGTCTATAAATATACAAGAAGCTTACAGAACATTAAATAGATTTGACCAGAAAAGAAAATCCTCCTGCTACATAATAAGTAAAACACTCTATATACAGAACAAAGAAAGAATATTAAAAGCTACAAGCGAAAAGGGCCAAGAAACATATCAGGCCAGTCCAATGAAAACCACAACCGACTTCTCAACACAGAGTCTATAAGCCAAAAGAGCCTGGGCAGATAAATTGCAGATCCTAAGATACCACAGATGTCAGCTCAGACTAATATATCTAGCAAAACTTAATCACCATAGATGGAGAAAACAAGATATTTCATGATAAAAGCAAATTTAAACAATGTCTACTAACCAACCCAGTCTTACAGAAGATACTAGAAAGAAAACTCCAATCTAAGGAGGCAAACTACATCTAAAAAACATAGGAAATAAATAATCTCACACCAGAAAAACAAAGGAAATTCTCTCACACTTACTCTATTTCTCTCTCTCTACATCCTTCCCTCCCCCCCTCTCTCTCTCTCCCTGTTCTTTCTCAATTTGTGTGTGTGTGTGTGTGTGTGTGTGTGTGTCTACAACCAACATCATAAAAATAACAGGAACTGACAATCATTGATTGTTAATGTCTCTCGACATCAATGGCTCAATTCCCCCAACAAAAAGAAACAAACTAACAGAATGAAAATGAAAACAAGATCCATCATCCTGGTCCATAAGAAAAACACACTTCAGCAGCAAAGACAGACATGACTTCAAAGTAAAGGGCTGAAAAAATGTTCTTCAAGCAAACAAACCCAAGAAGTAAGCTAGAGTAGCCATTCAATACCTAATAGAATAGACTGTCAACCAAAATTAATCAAAAGATAGGGTAAGGAAACTTCAAACTCATCAGAGGAAAAACCCACCAAGATGACATCTCATTCTTGAACATCTATGCTCCAAATGTAATGGCACCCATATTCATAAAAAAACATTAATAAAGTTAAATTATACATAGAACCACACACATTAAACAAGCAAGACTTTAATATTCCACCACCACCAAAGGGCAGATCATTGAGATAGAAACTAAACAGAGAAGTAATGAAATTAACCAAGGTTATCAATCAAATAGACCTAACAGATATCTACATAACATTTCACTTAAACATGAAAGAATATACCTTCTCCACACCACACAAGTCTCAACAGATGCAAAAACAAAAAAACAAAAAAAAACAAAAAACAAAACAAAATAAAAAAAACTAAAAACAAACAAACAAACAAAAAAACAAAACTGAACCATGGATCTTATCAGACAATCACAGATTAAAGTTGGACTTCAACAACAAGAGAAAACCTACAAGCTCATGGAAACTGAACAAACTTTCTTTTTTTTTTTTTTTTTTTTTTTTTTTTTTCGAGCTGGGACCAACCCAGGGCCTTGATTGCTAGGCAAGCGCTCTACCACTGAGCTAAATCCCCAACCCCTCTGAACAAACTTTCTACTCATTGACCATTGGCTCATAGAAGAAATAAAGAAAATAAACACTTTCTAGAAGTCAGTGAAAACAAAGACACAATGTATTTAAACTTATAGGACACGATGAAAGCAGTGCTAGCAGGAAACTTTGTGATATACAAAGTACCTTTCTGAAGAAATTAGAGAGATCTCACACTAGTAACTTGAAAGCATACCTGAAAACTCTAGACCAAAAAGAAGCAAACAAACCCAAGAGGAGTAGAGGGCAGGAAAAAATCAACTGTAGGAATGAAATCAAAAATTTAGAAACGAAGAAAGCATTACAAAGAATAAATAAAACCACCAGCTGCTTCTTTGACAAATCAACAAGATGGATGAACCCTTAGCCAACTAACTAAAAGACAAAGAAACAGTACCTAAATTTTTAAAAAATTAGAAATGAAAAGGGCGACATAACAACAGACATTGAGGAATTCCAAGAATCATTATGTCTTACTTCAAAATCCTGTACTCCACAACATTGAAAAAATCTAAATAAAAGGGCCAATTTTCTTTATTGATACCATTTACCAAGTTAAATCAAGAGCAGTTAAGTAACTTATATAGTCCAATAGCCCATGAGGAAATAGAAGCAGTCATCAAAAGCTTCCCAACACCCCCCCCCAAAAAAAAGAGCCATGGGCCAGAAGCTTTAGCACACAATTCTACCAGACATTCAAGGAAAAGCAAATACCAATAATCCTCAAGCTATTTCACAAACAGAAACAGACAGAGCATTGCCAATCTCATTGTATGAGGCCACAGACACCCTGATATTTAAACCAAGCAAAGAGTCAACAAAGAAAATTCCAGACCAATTTTCCTTATGAAAACTGATGTAAAATACTCAATAAAACACTTGCAAAACCAATTCAAGAACACATCAAAGACATCATTTACCATGATCAAGTAGGCATCAGGACTGGGATACTGAGGTGGTTCAGCATATGAAAAGCCATCAACACAATACACCATATAAACAAACTGAAAGAAAAACCCAGATGATCATCTCATTAGATGCTGAAAAAAGCCTTTGACAAAATCCAACACCCATTCATGCTAAAAGTTTTGGAGAGTTCAGGGACACGCCTGTCCATACCTAAACACAATAAAGGCCATATACAGAAAGCCAATATTCAACATCAAATTAAATGGAGAGACGTAAAGCAATTTCACTAAAATCAGGGACAAACCAAGTCTTTCCACTATCTCCCTATTTCTTCAATATAGTTCTTTAAGTTCTAGCTATAAAAATAAGACAGCTAAAGGAGCTCAAGGAGATACAAATTAGAAAGGAAGAAGTTAAACTATTGCTATTTATAGGTGATATGATAGTATACATAAGCAACCCCCCAAATTCTACTAGAGAACACAACAATTTCACCAAAGTAGTCACATACAAAATAATATATATATGACTATATATTATATATATATTGTATCTCATATATATATATATGAATATATATTATATTCAGAAAACTAGGCAATTTGTTGAGATACATCCAGTAACATTTTCTCTTTAATTACAAAGCTGTATTTCACATGCACAAGGAGAAAACTTTTGTAAAAATCCTTTTAGGCATTTCATTGGCCCTTGAAATATGATTTTCAGACATCAAGGTAAAATCTCTGAATCTCAACAAAGACAGAAGCCAGCGTGTTCAGGAACTATTTGAAAATGTAAGAATCAATCCAATTGAGGTTCCAGAAACCAGAACCGAGAGAATTGAGAGATGTGAGAATTGAGAAGCTTAGTTTGGTAAGAAATAGCAAGTGGTTTGGAGGACAGGGTATTGAGTGAGTGAGGAACTCTACCTACATCTCTAACTTATGCCACCATGGGAAGAAGCTGTTCAGAAGTTTGGCAGTTTTACCCCAGTGACTCTTTCATTGATGGAGAATTTCACTCTTCTTAGAAAGTAGTGAGGACTCCAACTGATTACTGCCTGGAAGGAATTCTAGTTGTTTCAATTTCCAGTTGGAAATTTCAGCCCTTTGAAAAGAGTAAGCAGGGTTCCACATTGATTATTCAGGGTCTTGGGGCTGCTAACACAGTTCAGAAATGTTTCAGAATTGTTCAGTCTTTTAATGCTTCTCCTTGTCCTCTGTAAGCTGCTTAAAAACCAGGAGAAAGAAGCACACTTCTTATTTTACCTAATTTGGAAACAGGGAAGATGAATTCCTTCAGAAATCAAAAAAAGTTTCCTGTTCATATCTCTTTCCGAAGTGCCTTATTGAATGTATGTCTCTTTGGAGAGTCCTTTTTCTTCCTAAGCTCCTGGGAGGAGGTTGTGCCTACTCTGTGGAAATTCATGTGTATGGGTCACAGTGATATTGAATTATATTGTTTCTATTTTTCCTTCCATTCTTTTACCTTCTTTGATTTAAGAAGTTAGTATTTGCAGTTTTGACTAATGTGTGTATCTCACTAGAGTATAGATTTCCAGAGAATAACAGTTCCAATCACTCCATCTCCTCTCGTATTCTCAATATCAAATTCAGTACTGTATATGAGCACAGTAAGATATTTATTTTCTGATTAAATGAATGCTTAAAGAAATGTTTGTCTCATTTCTATCTTTTTAAAAAACATATTTCTAAGAATACAGATTAATCTGGTTTTAAGGCAGAACACATTCTGTTGGGTTGGGAATGTAACCATGATGTCTGCAAAGAACAAATGGTTCAGGATGGTTAATAGGGCATGTGTACATAATTTATGAATTAAAGTATCTTCTGGGTATTCATTATTCAAGTCAGATATTTGCATTGTCTAATTGTCCTCAATACTGTTTGGTTTTTCTCTTTGGTCCTATGTCTGAAGTTCAAGTACATACTGTTTAATAAAGGGAGAGAACAGGAAGTATTTATTATGGTTTGGATAAGGCTGCCCCAAAGGCAATGTGCAAAGGACATCTGGGTTAAGCAGTATTGAAAATTACTCTGGACTGAAAAGAGATGAGGCCCAGTGGCAGTTCCTAAAGTTCCTTGGGCCATACTCTTGAAAGGAATAGTGTGATCTTGTGTCGCTTTCCCCTGCTCCTCAACTTGCTTCAACATACGCTTCTACCATTTTCAGTTTTCATCCTCATCAGAGACCAATAGGCTACCTTATGTAATACAGAAATATCTGAACTCTGACAAAAACAACCATTTTTGTTTTGGAAGTTAATTACCTGGTTGCTTCATTGTGGTAAAGCAAAGCTGACTTTACCATGTGTCATTTGTTCTGGGTTTAAATTCTGGTGTTATACGCGACTTTTAGAAAACTGTGATATGAAGCCTTGTCAGCTGTACAATTGAAAAGATCTCACCTCGTCATCTTTTTCTCTACAGTTGTGACAAAAAGACATAGTAATTAGATATGTATTTTTAAAATAAACCTATTCAACATGTGTGTTTGTATACACACACACACACACACACTTCTCTTTTTATCCTCAGCTGTATATATAGTTATTATTTAGTTACTTTTTGAAGACTATAAGAACATAATCAAATTAATAATGGCCACTGTTGATGTGTATGTTGTAATGGTCAAGTATTGGGCTCACTGAGTCAAATGCTTTCTCATTTGCTCACAAAAATGTTAATTATCATTATCATTTCAATTTATTTCCCTCCTTCCCTCTCTTCCCTTATCTTAGTGCTCTCTCTCTTTCCCTTTCCTCCCCTATGTGTGTGTGTGTGTGTGAGTGTATGTGTGTGTGTGTGTGTGTGTGTGTGAGTGTATGTGTGTGTGTGTGTGTGTGTGTGTATCTATAACTGCTTACTTATTTCATGGTGAAAGCATGTATGCACAGAGCATGTAGAGGTTGGAGGACAGATCATTGGAAATGTCATTCCCTAGTTTTTATTTTGTTTGAGACAGTCTCTTGTTTATTATTGTCTGGCCTTCTTGACTGTAAGCTTCCATGGTTTCCTTCCAGCTATTATCTCCCTGAGTGATCACTGGGATTACATATATGTTGTGTATATTCTGCAGATCCAAACTCAGATCTTCATGCTTTTGTGATATGCACTTTACCCACAGAGCTATCTCTCCAGTGCTCTTATTCTTACTTAAATCTATTTCACTCAATAAGATGAATCATTATCTATCACTTTAATGAATCTCCTAGCTTTAGGATCACTAATGGTCTCCTTGTTGCCAAGGCCAACGGTCAATACTCAATTCTACACTCATTCAGCCTTCTGTTTTGTTTTGTTTTGTTTTTTGTTTGCTTGTTTTTGTCATATGACAGTAGACATATAAACACACTTTATTTTTTATTTTAGTATACGACCCTCATATGTTTTCGTTTTTTGATTATATACAACTTTTTGATAAATATGGAGATTCCTCAAGCTCAGGTCTTGGATCTCTTTTATATTTTATCATACTCCTAAAGGGATGCCACTTCATCCTCATAACTTAAATATACTTACATCTGATAACAGCAAAGTTTATTGATCCATCCTTGACTCCTTTTTGTGAGTGTATGCTAATACCTAAATGTATTGAGTATGTGTTCTCAATATTCTCCCATGAACATCCAATTAATAGATCTAAAAACTCCTGCCTTTCCTCTCTGTCCCTATTATTTGTTCAATCTTTTCAATTTTGTGAAATGGGTGAATAACACATTCATTCACCCAAAGAGTTAAACCCAAACCATGCAAATCATTCTTCATTCTTAAAACTTATAATCAAAATACAAGTTATATTGTATTTACTTTAAATTCTTCATTCTTAGTACCATGTTCCCTCTTCATGTTTCATGTTCTATATCTCTTGCCTTTATGATTGCAATGACCTATACAGAGCTATCCTATATTTGCTGTGTGTTCTGTGAAAATGATACACTGCATGCAAGCAAAAGTGTTTTCTAAAACACAAATGGAACATTTCCCTACCCAACAGTGTTGCCTTGATTCCTAGCACACAGAGTAAGCCTGAATCCTTCTGTGGCATACAGGTTCCAATATAAGTTAATTCCTGGCTGTCTTTAAAGACATGAGTCAACCAAACTTACTGATCTTGAGTTTCCACAACAGCCCCAAAGTCTTTCATTTGCTTGTTCGATGACTCTGTGTTAATTGTTTCTCATTGTTATAATAAACCACTTGAGATATCAACTTATGAATAGAACAAGGTGCATTTGGGATCAATTTTAAAGCGTTCAGTTTGTGCTCAGTGAAGCCGATTGCTTTTAAGGAGATGGCAGATTGCACAATGAACATATGGTAGAGCAAGCCCACTCATCTCATGTCTTGAAAATGAAAGAGAAAGAAATGTTCAGTGTTTCATCATCCACCTCAAATCCCTCATTTTTAGTCTACTGTCTTAGTCTTATTTATAGATTAACCTGATATCAGTGAACCGAAGAATTCCCAAACCTGCCTGAAAGCCTCATCTGTTAGAGGTTCACCACCACAGTGCATTAAACAACATGCCTTGGGGGGACATTAAGATCCAAACTATAGCAGCCCTCTTCTGTAAGTTCTTCAGACAGCTTACTCTTGGTTGATCACTGTCAACAATCATAAATATATTCATTGAAATTCTTATTTCTATCCAAGATGTCATTTCATCTTATTATTTTTGCAAGGCTACATGAGAATAGATCTTTAATGTCTAGAATGATGCTAGGCATATGGGAGTGGAAATTAAAACTCATTTCAGGACTGTAGAGATGGCCAAGCATTAGGAGGACCTGTTCTTGCAGAGGTCCTATATTTACTCATATCGTAGTTCACAATCATCCCTAACTACAGTTTAAGAGTATCTGATATTCCCTCTGACCCATTCAGGCACCAGGCATATACACATGGTGCATATATGCCTGCATATAAAATAAAAGGTTTTGCTTCTATTCTCCTTTGTCAAGAACACACAATGAGGAAATGGTACAGTGTGGGTTCAGAGACTGGTCTGCTCTTGGAACTTGTTCCTTTAGCTATTCTATTGTACTTTCCCCAATTTAATGTCACATTGCCTTCACTCAACACACTATTATCTTGAAAATTCAAGGCCCTAGAGTTCACATAAATACTTAAGTTTTCAGAATACATGCGTGAACACTCACTTCAGCTTTTGCTACCTTTCTAGAGTGCATTAATAGTTTACAAACATATCCATTCCACTGCTTATGCTTTGACTTTCCTGGGGGAAAGATTCAAAGATAAAGATGAAGAAGAAGAAGAAGAAGAAGAAGAAGAAGAAGAAGAAGAAGAAGAAGAAGAAGAAGAAGAAGAAGAAGAAGAAGAAGAAGAAGAAGAAGAAGAAGCAGCTTTCAAAACAAATCAATGCAAAAGATTGCTTTAAAAAAATCAATAACACATCACTCACAATCTGGTAAACGTACAGATCCTAAGAATTTAAGACCATAAAGTGAAAGTGATAAAACCACATGACTTCTATTTCTTTGATCACAGGTTCAAGTTTAGCCTAGGCCTAGAGCAGTGCTTAAAGCTGCACATTGTTACAAGAGGAGCTATTGACCCCGGCATTAGAGAGTACCTAATGTAGTTATCGATGTCAGGCTTTACTGACTGTTAACACAAAAAGATTCCTCTTCAAGTAGACCTGGCAACAACCTTCTGAAGATAGGCATGAAAAATGCTAACTTTTCTTTTTTTTAAATTATTACCCCATTCTCATTTAGTTCACTTTTCAGGAATAACTTGGGCATGAAAGAACATACGCTGCATATCACTTTGTCTAGAATATGTCTCTCAAGGTTTATATGGAAATCAATAAACTAAATGATTGGGTCCCCAAGGTTATTTCTCGTTTTTCTAGAAGTTTTTACAATAGCATATATGGAATTCTAGTTCTCTTACTCATAGTAGTTGTATGACCTGACTTAGTATAATTATTTAACTTTATGTGGTGTCAGTTTGTGAATGTGTACACTAAAGATAATCCTGGACCCTTTTGCATGAAATTGTAGTGACAGATAGACGAGAAAATGCTAAATATGCTGTTGAATGTTCAGGACATGACAGCTGAAACATATAATTATGACCCCTATTCCAGGCTCTGTCTTCACTCCTGACAACAGTACTATTGACATCTTGGATTGATAATTCTCTATTAGAGAGTAATGTAATATAGATATAGGAGGCTTATCAGCGTTCCTGTTAGATATCAGTACCAACCACCTCCCTTCTGTCTGTCACTGCAATGACAAAAAATATATCTCCAGACATTCCTATGTCCCTCTTGGAAGAGGAAAAATCACAATGTATTAAAAACCACTATATTAAATCAACATCAAGTATGTATTTATCACATTTCATTTTCATACCTGCCTCTTGAGATGGGAGATAATTTTACCCAGTTTTTAAACTAATGGAAGTAGTCTGTGGGGATGTTAAGTATGTGCTATGTCATAGTTGACCACTGAGCTAATACTAAAGTCTAAGTGTGCCTGACCTGACAGCCAGGCTTTGAAGTTGTGTTGTTTGTACTGATAGAAATTTACATAGTCCTTGTGAAAATTCTAATTGTTCAGTACCTTGTGCAAAACATGTCAAGAAATCAACACTTCATCCCACTTCCTCTGCTACCTAACTCAAAAGTCTCTTCTGTCTTTTTAGACCATTTTCTCTTTTCTTTACAACTTGCTACTATTTTCCACTTTTGCTTCAAAGAACGATAGGATAGCTTGTTGTTGAAATCTAACTGATGGTTGTGACTTTCTAAACCTTAGAAAATATCATTTGCACACTCAGCTTGACATTAAAACTGTCAACAGATACAATCTGCATTCCTGGTTCCTGTCTTTCAGAGTCACACTGAACTTGCCTTCGCCTAACATTTATTACAAGCATCGTTGAGAAGAATGAATTCAGAAAGTATTGTCTAAAATGTATAGTGTTGATGATGGCTCAGCAAGGCACTGATCTACGAGTATAGAATATGCTGTTGGGAGTCACTTTATTCTTACATTCCTTTAGCGATACAGTAGTATTGGATTTTTCCCTAGGTGCCTTGCACCTTGCTTCTCTTACAGAAGGGAAAAAAATGGAGGTTCACAACTGGAGAGTGTGCAGAGAGTGAGAGACTTGGGAACAGTCAATCCTTAATGGAATATCTCTATATAATACCTCCGGTCAGGGTTCAGGAAACCCTGTGGAAGAGAAGACAAAATGATTGCAAGGGCCAGAGAGCATGGGGGACACTGAGGAAACAAGGTCTTTTAAACACAGAATGACCATGTACATATAAACTCATAGACACTGTGGCAGTATTACATAGAACCTTTGGGCCACTCTAAACAACTTATGAAGAGGTATCCTAGCTCTGGTTCCCTCTTTTTAAAAATAGTCTATGGTTTCTAGAGGCAATATTTTTCTAGACCTGCCAGGAATTTCCTTTCAAAAGCAAAGACTCAAAGCCAGATCCACATATTAAGGAGAATGTTGCCTCACTCAATATAATTTTTCAAGTTCTACTTACTTGTACATTTTATAATTTCACTTATCTTTGCAGCCTAGTAAAAATTCTGTTGTGTATACATGCCATATTTTTGTAAGTCCTTCATCATTTATGGACATGATACTGATTCCATTTCTTATATTTAAATAGCAAAACAACAAACATGGATGAGCAAATATCCCTGTAGAACAACACAGAACATGCCCTTTGGGAATATGCCCAGCGTTGTGTAGATGGGTCATAGACAAGCTCTATTTCTGGGTCTTTGAGGAATCCTCATATTGATTTCTATAATGAAAGCATCAGTTTGCATTCCTACCAGCAATATATAAGGCTTGTTCTTTTCCCACTTCCTCACAAACACTTACTGTTCTTTGATTTCTTGGTGATAGCCACTCTGCCTGTGGTGAGATGGAATTTCAAAGTAGTTTTAATTTGCATTTCCTTGATAGCTATTTATGTTGAGCATTTTTCAAAGTGTTTGCTAGTCTCTGTATTTCTTCTTTACAGAATGCTTTCCAGATCTATAGCCAGTTTTTAACTGGGTTGCTTTCTCTCTGGCTCTCTCTTCTTCCTTCCTTCCTTCCTTCCTTCCTTCCTTCCTTCCTTCCTTCCTTCCTTCCTTCCTTCCTTTCTCCCTTTTTTTCTTTCTCTTCTTTTCTTTCTATCTCTTTAGCACTTTGTGTACTATAGATATTAATTCTTTGCCAGATGTATAGCTGACAAGTGTTTTCTCCTATTCTTAATGTTGCCTCTCGAGTAATTTGTCAGACTGACTGTTTTCTTTTTCCTTGCTACCCAGCAACTATTTAATTTCATGAAGTCCCTTTTACTGGTTGTTGGGTCCTATTTCTTGAGCAACCACAGTCCTATTTAGAAGCTTCTGACCGGTGCCTGTATATTATAATGTACCACCTAACTTTTCTTTTAGGACATCTAGAGTTTCAGGCTTTAGGTTGTGGTGTTTTATCCACTCTGAGCTCATTTTTATGGAGAGAGATGAAGTTCATTCTAGTTTCTTTCTTCTTTATGTCAACACCCGGTTTTTCCAATATCATTTGTTGAAGGTACTTTTCCTTCAATTTGTGTTTTTGATGTCTTTGCTAAAAGGTTACCTATAATTGTGTAGCCTTAAATATAACCATTTATTCTATTCCATTAATTTCTCTCTCTCTCTCTCTCTCTCTCTCTCTCTCTCTCTCTCTCTCTCTCTGTGTGTGTGTGTGTGTGTGTGTGTGTGTGTGTGTATGTGTGTGTGTGTGTGTGTGTGTGTGTATGCGTCCATGTGGGTGTGCGTATGTGTTTGTGTGAATACCGTGGCTCTGTAGTATAATGAGATCTGTCTTGTTAATCCCTCCAACATTATTTTTACTCAGGATCACTTTTGCTATCTGGAATCTTTTATGTTTTCATATTAATTTTTAGATAGTTTTTTCCTGTGAAAATGAATGATCATTTTTATTGGAATTTCGTTGGCTCTGTAGTTGGTTTTAATAGGATGGCCATTTTTATGATCTTAATTCTACCCATCTATGAGCACAAGACATCTTTCAATCTTAGTGTGTTCTTTAAATTATTTTTTCATGGCTTGAAGTACTCAGTATAGAGGTCCTTCATCTTGATTAAGTTTACTTTAAGGTGTTTTATTTTTAGGTTATTATGATTAAGATTGTTTCTTCAATTTCTTTTTCAGGGTGTTTGTCATTAATACATAAAAAGACTACTGAATTTTCTATGTTCTTGCTGTATTTTGTCTCTTTCATGAAAGTGTTAATTAGTTCTCGGAGTTTTATGCTGTTGGTTATTAGGTTCTTATGTATAACAATATATCACATATCATCTATAGGCAGAAATACTTTCTTTGCATCTGCTCTAAGATTTCAAATATTATATCGAATAAAAAGGTTAGAGATGATGAGCAGTTTTATTTTGTTCCTGATTTTTTTCTAAATTCCTTTGAGATTTTTCTCCATTTGGGATGACATTGGCTATGGGGTGTCATATAAAACCCTTATGATGTTGAGGCTTGTTTTCGCCAACCCTATTCTCTGTAGAACTTTTACTATGAGAGGATTTAGGATTTTGCATTTATTGAGATAATTATAAAAGTTTGTGTATATGATTTATGAAAGTTATCCATTTGTTTATGTTCTTTCCTTTCAATAAAAACAATTTGATCATGCCAAAGGGTCATTTTGATACGTCTGCACTTTGCAAGCATTTTGCTGAAAACTTTTGCTTCTTCATTCTTTGGGGATATTGGTTTTCAGATCTTTATTTGTTGTGTCTTTATCTGGTTTTGATATTAGTGACTTTTTAGAAAGAGTCTGGAATGATATTTTTATTTCTATTTGAGAGATAATTTAAAAGCATTGCTTGTTGGTTTTCTTTAAAGGTCTGATAGAATTTTGTTGTGAAGCTATCTAAATTTTGGCTTTCATAAGTTGGGTTATCATTGAATCTTTTTTATACAATATATTCTGATTATGGTTTCCCTTCCAGCAACTCTGACAGGTCGTCCCTACTTCTCCACAAAACCAAACACACACCCCTCACTAGAAAACAAACAAATATCTAAAAATAAAATAACATAAAATAAAAACAAACCAAGATAGAGCAAAACAAACAAACAGAAAAAAGGAGAAAAATAAAAAACTACAAAAAGCAAATACAGAGACACACATTCATATACACAGGAATCCCATAAAAACAGAAAATTGGGAACCATACTATATAAGGAAAACACCATTAAGGTTAACAAAATGTCCAGACGAAGGACTATGAGACAAAATATCTCTAAAAATACCATTGAGTTCATTTTATGTTGGCTATCTACTGCTTGGCATGGGGACTGCTCTTAAGTGTGATTTGTATACCCAGTAAGGTTCAGTTTGAGAAAAAGATTTTTCCTATGTGAATGGTTATCAATTGGAGATAACTGCTGGCTCAGGGATGAGGGTTTGTGTTCACTTCTCCTCTCAGTGCTCCAGTCCGGTATGTCTTTGACCTGTTCATGTCCCATTCTTGCTGCCATGTTCTCCGAGCTCCTATGTGTTTCCGTCCTGTTTTTGAGTTAGATATATTTAGGAATAGATATGTTTCCTTTTGGTTTTCTAACTTAGTGGTAGATAGAGTTCTAAAGTATGATTTTATTAATTTCTTTGTTCCTGTTGTGATGTTGGAGGCTTAGATTTTTTTTTCAAAACTTTCTTTAATAAGGGTTCCTAAATGCTTGACCTCCCAATTCCAACCCACCATCCAAAGGTAGGGAGAAAAGATCGTAAATAGGACAAGGAAATGTGGATCTGTTTAGAAGTAATTTTTTGGGGTCAATTCCAATCTCATTGTCAGAACACCAGCAGTCTATCCAGTAGAAACAACCGGACTCTGCTACATTGGCATGAGTCGTAGGGAACAACAAAAACCAGCCAGGACACAAGGAGAAGTTCTCTGCTGTGCTTCACTGAAGTGAAGACCAGTGAAGACTCCAGATAAAGCAGAGCTATACCGCAAGCTATGTAAGTACCCAGTCTCTTTTCATTGAGTCCCACTAATACTCTTTCTTGAAATAACATATGTCCTCCTTCGGCAAAATAATGTCAGTCTGCTTCAACAAAATACTATGTGAGTCTGTATCATATGACACAACAGAAACTTATACTTCATGATGTCTCCATGCTTTCCTTTTAATTCAATTATTTTATTCAACAAGATTCGAGTCCCCACTTGGGTCAGTGCATTTGGGTCTTGGCCATTTTAAGAAATGCTAAGAGGATAGAAATAATAAAGATATATCCTGTACCAGAGTTGTGTAGGTGACTAGAGAAAGTATAAAGATGGGACACAAGGTTGATTGGCTTGATGGAGTCCTAAGTGAGTGGAACCAAGAGGAGTGGTTCTTTATCAATGTTATCTATATGGGATGTTAACCTGGGCAGGGTCTGTTAGATGAGGGTGCAGCTGAGGTTGAGAACAGGTCAGATATCTCACTCATCATTGCCTGCATGAGTTGACCATTGCATGGAGAACCTGTGTAAAAGTCTGTGTGGGGTCCGGGGAACGGCCATGAGATCTTATATGACTTTGAGAGAAGAAAAAAGAAAGTTCTCCCTGGGAACACAGCACAGTTGTCATCCTACCTTGCCTGGCTTTTGTGTGACTTCTGAGACTTTCAGCACAGGTCTTAAAGTTATGATTGAAACCAAATGTTAGGGTTGAAAGAGTGATGTCAGGAAGACTGAGGGAAAAGAATATAAGAGAGCTTGCATCTGGGTTTGAGAAAGCTACACTGGTAAGATAAGAAAAAGAGAGGGTTCTGGGCGGAAAAACTCAATGAAGCTGATCTTGATTTTTGCAGACGGTGACTAAGATCAACAGAGCATCAAACTAGATTGTCTGAGAAGCTAAGATGGTCTAACCTGAGCCAGGGGGCAGTCCACCCTAAGGCCCTTTGGCCAAAAGCCGACCTGAAGAAAGCTGCAGTTGCATCCTGGTACTTGTGTCTTTTGACAGTGTTCCTTTGTGGCTGTATATACCTGAACCTGCAGTTGGGTTGTTCTCTGTGAATAAAAAGTAATAATGCACCAGAATATTTGCCTACATGTGTATGACAGTAAATGATCTACATCCTTGAACGCTCTGACCTATGACACTATCGCTTGTACTATGCTATGACCACTTCCCTTTTTTGTGGAGATCATGGGAAAATGCACCCTAAAAATTAGGTCACATCCACCACGATTTGGGACAGCTAAAATGGGTCACATTACTCCATTAATATGCCACAGACTTCATAAATGTTCCCAAAATGGTCTTCAGAGTCTGTTAACACAGAACCTGCTAGCCTCCTGCTCCTCTCTTGGATGAGGCCACTTCAATCTCTTGGGGATATGGTGCTTAGATGAGCACATCTAACTGAACTGTACTTTTAAAAATTAACTCCTGGTTGAACTGTCTATGTGGTTTGGCTAAAATCATTCTTTCCAGGAGAGAACCAGGAGTCCTCTTCTATAGCTACCATATCCATGTGTGCATTATGAATGTTTACAATTGAATCATCTTTTCAGCCTGTTTCTGTTTTTGGAGACATGGGATCATGTAGCCTGGGCCAGACTTGGATTTATATGCACCTAAGGATGGCCTTGAACTCCAGATCTTTCTGTTTCTATTTTCCAAATGCGAGGATTGGAAAAAAAAGGAACACTATATCAGATTTGCTATTATATAAATTATTGAACAGTTATAAGGATGATATAAATATGTATTAAATGTACCCTTAGTATTGATTAAATTTGGTTATATATATGACATGTTTTGGATTTCTCTCTATGTAATGACCATACATAAAATAACAAGCATTTTAAAGTAGAAGTATTTGTAACATATCCTTTTGGTGTAAAAAATAGTGTCATAAGGATGTCAATGTGACTGAGGTGGATCAACAAGCCATTATTCCTCTCATTTGTACTCATTTTTAATGACCAGCAACTGAGCTCAACTGTATTTTTGTGACACTTTCAATCTCCAGGACTGACCGCGTGGCTGTTTATCCATATCTCACTGGGGACATTAGCATTAACAAGCTTGCTTCTGCACTGCCTGGTGCCAATTGTGGGTCACACTAGTGTGAAGGCGGCTGCCCCTTGGGGTTGGCCATGCCATCTCTATTTCCCAGACAGCAGCTGGCTGAGAGATCTCACCTTATTAACATCAATGTGACCCAAATGCCACTACAGCATTATGTCCTCAGGTCTAGGAAGAGAAGCAGGGCACTGTTAGCAGACTCCACTCATGCTACCCATAAAATATAGAAGGACCCTCCTACGGCAGGTGAACAAAAGAAGTCATTAGCCTTCCCCTTGTCCATGTCCCATCAGCTGGCACTGGTGCCCTCAGTCTTCTACATCAGCATGAATAAATTCAGAGCTACCAACACTGAGTGTGGACTGTATGGTTTTCTTGTCTAATGGTCTCTAGACATCTGCTGCAAAACAACTTGTGTTTATTCATTAAAACAATTACTTTGATTTTCAATCATGCGCATTCTCTGAGAGCCACTAATATTAGTAATATTTTGTGTGCAGGAGAAAATTATATCCTTTTCTGTGAGAAAATTCTCTCTATTCTTGGTGAAGGAACTAAGCCCAGAGAGCATATATGACCCCGAAGAGCTGTTCTTTGCAGCTGTTATTGCATTATTATTTATTGAAAAAAATTAAGAGTACTGATTGTCTCAGCTTTGCACAATCAGTGGTAAACACTTCTTACCTTTTGTAAGTCCCACAGTTCTTTGTAATTTTAGTTTTAGCTTAATTCCCAATTCATCTCTTAAGTGTGGAGGCTTCAGACAAAATGACTTCCTGCTTTAAGCAAAAGATAAGTGAACTTGGGAACGTGGGAAGTCGTCTTTAAATTTGTATCCATTTAATTTTGGAGGAAACAGAAATTGTGGAGAACTGGTTATTCGATGTACTTTAAGTGAAAAGAAAGAAGAGGAGAGGCAAGCCCGTGATCTGAACTTAGCATTTAGAAGAAACTAGCTTATCTATTTGCTGGGATGGAAGTACAAGCTGGATTGGATTTGCATGTTCTGAAGAGACACTGTCCTGGCAGCATGCACATGGTTTTCCTGGTGCAAAAAGATGAAATCTGTGGGTAGTCTCAGCATTTAGAAAGAACACAACCATGAAAATTACTTTTTGAGGGTCCCCGGAGGAAGTAGGAGCTTTATCATTACATTCAGGAAATGGATAAATTCTGAAATAGCAAAAATGAATTCCACTGTATCTAAGTAAGACGTTTTAAAGTAATTTAGTAAAGAAAGGGCTCTATTGCTTTGTAAATTTTCTGCAAACATTTTGTTTCATTGTAGCATGTACCCAGCTTCTGTCTTTTAATGTTCTTTCTCTTTTTACATCCCCCTCTGGGTTTCAGACCAGTAAATTCAAAAATCATTGCCTTTCGAGAATTTATTGGTATTTAAAAGCAGATCCCAACATATTACAAATTGCAGTTGTAGTGTGTGTAAGGTAATGGTCAATAAATAAGAGAGAAAAGCGAACAGTAAAGCTAGATGCTAAGAGAAGGAGGAGAATGCTCACTACACTCTTTCTAAACAAACAAAGGGCATAATTGGAAAAATTCATTTTTATGTTTCCTTACATTAGATGAGACCGCCGAGTGAAACATTCGCTGATGAATTACTCCTGTAATCTGTGCAGGAAAAACAGCTACTGGCAAATTAAAGAGTCCTGGAACAGAGCCATGAGAACTAAATGGCTAAAAATGAAAACAGGCAAACATTTGAGAGTATTCTACAGAATACAGATCTTTCAACACCTCCCCCTTTTCACTCGCTAATTCATCGTCATGGAAACAGAATTTATCAAAATGTTCCTGCTTAGTCCTAGTGACCCAGTGAGTAGACTTAGAGAGCAGGGGAAGGTAACTGGGGCTGAAGCAATTTCAACAAATGACGCACAGCAGTTCAGAAATTGGTGAATTTTGAATGGTGACATTGTGTCGGTTGAACAAGTTCCCAAGTCCCAAAGGGCTCACTCCTTTTTTGTTATGTTTTTCTCTGTCTGCCAGGCAGAGGAATCAGAAACCTTTGCTGGTGTGTGATCACGCTTGGCTGACCTCCATGGAGCGTGGCTGATTTCAGGTTTGAACTCACCTTTTCGATCTCAGCTTGTTATTTTTTTCCCCACCTCTTGTCTAGGAGATGTTTAAATCCAGAGTTGGGCAGCATGTCTTCGTATCCGGTTGCCTCAGCGCTCTCTTTGCTATTCTGAAGTTGGGAGATGCAAACATCCTTCATTCTCCAGTGCAGCCAAGTTCCCTTACCTGCAACAGAAACAAAGTGATGGCAGGCAAAACCTGACAGATCCGGATGGCATGGAGCTAATACTTGTGTCAAACAAGAATTAACCCTTCAAGTCTCTGGCTTTTCCCCTACCAGCAAAGTGACTTGAATTTCTTAAGAAAGTGTGCTATTTCACTAGTTTTTTAAAAATATTAGGTATTATCCATGTGGCTGCAGAAAGAGTTGATTACTTATTTATTCACTTCATCAGCAATTAGTGATGTTGTCATGGCAACCAAAAAATTACCCTTCAGTTGATTCTTGAACTTAAATGTCTAAATGTGAGCAGGCAGAAGCCCTCCCCACTTTTTAGGTTTAGTCAGTAGTAGATGTCTCTCTCTTTGGTGATTCTGATAACAGAATTGCAGAAAACACCTCTAAACATGCAGAAGAATAGCATGGGGCAGCAACAATTAAAACTGAATATTTAATCATTCATTCTTTAATTAAGGCACTTCCTTCTATTCCTGAAGCTGGAAGCTTTCAAGTGTTAAAGCAGACATAAGAACTAAATCATTTAGTAAAAGAAATCCTCTCTAATTAGTAGTTAGCAATATACTAATGAAGAAAAACATGATTTGGGATTCCTTTTATTTTAATGTTTTTATACAGGAAAGAAAAATAAGAAGTCTTCCTTGGAAAAGCATATTCAAGGTAAAATAAGTGGTTGGAGTTTGGGGACGTTGTGTGTCTATTTGTTTTGATTCTGAGTGAGGGAGAGCTGGGGTTTATACTGGAAACAACAGGACCCATTTGTGATTCCTGCCAGCCAGAAATAATTAGTGAGTGTGGAGACTGCAGTCAAAATGCCCATGTTTGCATATGCGACTGACTCTTCTGTGCTAAGCCGGAAATGAAAACCTCTGACCATCAGAGGGGCTCATTGTTAGAAAGAAAAAAAAATCAGAGACTTCGAAACTCTGGATTTGTTTGTTGATCCCTGAGTACAGAATATATTTCTCTTCAGAGATTCCATCATGGGTATGTGCACTAAATTTCATAACGGCAAGGTCATTCAACTCACTGCCTTCATTATACTAATTTTTACATTAGAAAGTCTGAGAAGGGAGAACCAAAGGAACCTGGCCAGTTCCTCTCTTTTTTTCTTCTTTCCTTCCTTCCTTTTTTCCCTTTCTCCCTCTTTTCTTTCTTTTTCCCCTTCCCTCTTTTCTTTCCCTTTTTTAGGAGCCATGTTGTTCTTTCTAGTGAAATATGATGAACTAACATAGAACATTTGACACACATTATACTGGAATTCACATTTCATACTACATTATATCTATTTCTCATCTATCACCTATTTCCTACCTTATAACTGCTTTTTATCTCTGTCACCTGTTTATCTATCTATCTATCTATCTATCTATCTATCTATCTATCTATCTATCTATCTATGTATGTATCATCTATCTGTCTTTCTACTAGTCTTTCTATATCTATAATCTATCTTCTATTATTTTATCTATTCATCTCTGTATTATTCCATGTGCCCTAAGGAAGACAACATTTACGTTTTTTTTAAAAAATGTAAATGATCTGATTTAGATGACTGTCATTGAACCCCCTTTCAAAGAACATGAACTAATTGTTGCAATATGTCTCTTTTTTTTAAGTTTAGATAAAACATCGAAGGTCTGTATGATTCTTGTTTCTTCATCGTTAAAATGAGAAAAGCATCTGACCATTTTAAGTTCTCAGGGACACCTTTAAATGTCATTCGAGTCTTGAGGCACTCAGAATTCATTTTGGTGAATGAATAAATAATCTTGATATTTTCTTTTGCAAATTGAACAGTGAC